>NC_089493.1:123324238-123491969 GCF_036850765.1 Saccopteryx bilineata
AGAATACTATGAAAAATTATATGCCACCAAATACAACAATCTAGAAGAAATGGATAAATTCCTAGAACAATACAACCTTCCTAGACTGAGTCATGAAGAAACAGAAAGCCTAAACAGACCAATCAGCAGGGAGGAAATAGAAAAAACTATTAAAAACCTCCCCAAAAATAAAAGTCCAGGCCCAGACGGTTATACTAGTGAATTCTATCAAACATTCAAAGAAGACTTGGTTCCTATTCTACTCAAAGTCTTCCAAAAAACTGAAGAAGAAGCAATACTTCCAAACACATTTTATGAAGCCAACATAACCCTCATACCAAAACCTGGCAAGGATGGCACAAAGAAAGAAAACTACAGACCAATATCTCTAATGAATACAGATGCTAAAATACTAAACAAAATACTGGCAAACCGATTACAACAACATATTAAAAAAATAATACATCATGATCAAGTGGGATTCATCCCAGAATCTCAAGGATGGTTCAACATACGCAAAACGGTTAACCTAATACACCATATCAACAAAACAAAGAACAAAAACCACATGATCTTATCAATAGATGCAGAAAAGGCTTTTGATAAAATACAACACAATTTTATGTTTAAGACTCTCAACAAAATGGGTATAGAAGGAAAATATCTCAACATGATAAAGGCCATATATGATAAACCATCAGCCAACATCCTATTAAACGGCATAAAACTGAGGACTTTCTATCTTAAATCAGGAACAAGACAGGGTTGTCCACTCTCTCCACTCTTATTCAACGTGGTGCTAGAAGTTCTGGCCAGAGCAATCAGACAAGACAAAGAAATAAAAGGCATCCATATCGGAAAAGAAGAAGTAAAGCTATCACTTTTTGCTGATGATATGATCCTATACATCGAAAACCCGAAGGACTCCACAAAAAGATTATTAGAAACAATAAACCAATACAGTAAGGTCGCAGGATACAAAATTAACATACAAAAGTCCATAGCCTTTCTATATGCCAACAATGAAATATTAGAAAACGAACTCAAAAAAATAATCCCCTTCACGATTGCAACAAAAAAAATAAAATACCTAGGAATAAACATAACAAAGAACGTAAAGGACCTATATAATGAAAATTACAAAGCATTGTTAAGGGAAATCGAAAAAGATACAATGAGATGGAAAAATATTCCTTGTTCCTGGATAGGAAGAATAAATATAATCAAAATGGCCATATTACCCAAAGCAATATACAAATTTAATGCAATTCCCATCAAAATCCCTATGAGATTTTTTAAAGAAATGGAACAAAAAATCATCAGATTTATATGGAACTATAAAAAACCCCGAATAGCCAAAACAATCCTAAGGAAAAAGAATGAAGCTGGGGGCATTACAATACCTGACTTTAAACTATATTATAGGGCCACGATAATCAAAACAGCATGGTATTGGCAAAAAAATAGACACTCAGACCAATGGAACAGAATAGAAAGCCCAGAAATAAAACCACATATATATGGTCAAATAATCTTTGATAAAGGGGCCAACAACACACAATGGAGAAAAGAAAGCCTCTTCAACAAATGGTGTTGGGAAAACTGGAAAGCCACATGCAAAAGAATGAAACTCGACTACAGCCTGTCCCCGTGTACTAAAATTAATTCAAAATGGATCAAAGACCTAAATATAAGACCTGAAACAATAAAGTACATAGAAGAAGACATAGGTACTAAAATCATGGACCTGGGTTTTAAAGAACATTTTATGAACTTGACTCCAATGGCAAGAGAAGTGAAGGCAAAGATAAATGAATGGGACTACATCAGAATTAAAAGTTTTTGCTCAGCAAGAGAAACTGATATCAAAATAAACAGACAGCCAACTATATGGGAACTGATATTTTCAAACGACAGCTCAGATAAGGGCCTAATATCCAAAATTTACAAAGAACTCATAAACTCAACAACAAACAAACAAACAATCCAATAAAAAAGTGGGAAGAGGACATGAACAGACACTTCTCCCAGGAAGAGATACAAATGGCCAACAGATATATGAAAAGATGCTCAGCTTCATTAGTTATTAGAGAAATGCAAATCAAAACTACAATGAGATACCACCTCACTCCTGTTAGATTAGCTATTATCAACAAGACGGGTAATAGCAAATGTTGGAGAGGCTGTGGAGAAAAAGGAACCCTCATTCACTGTTGGTGGGACTGTAAAGTAGTACAACCATTATGGAGGAAAGTATGGTGGTTCCTCAAAAAACTGCAAATAGAACTACCTTATGACCCAGCAATCCCTCTACTGGGTATATACCCCAAAACCTCAGAAACATTGATACGTGAAGACACATGTAGCCCCATGTTCATTGCAGCACTGTTCACAGTGGCCAAGACATGGAAACAACCAAAAAGCCCTTCAATAGAAGACTGGATAAAGAAGATGTGGCACATATACACTATGGAATACTACTCAGCCATAAGAAATGATGACATCAGATCATTTACAGCAAAATGGTGGGATCTTGATAACATTATAAGGAGTGAAATAAGCAAATCAGAAAAAAACAAGAAATACATGATTCCATACATTGGTGGAACATAAAAATGAGACTAAGAGACATGGACAAGAGTGTGGTGGTTACCAAGGGTAGGGGGGGAGGGAGGACATGGGAGGGAGGGAGGGAGAGAGTTAGGGGGAGGGGGAGGGGCACAGAGAACTAGATAGAGGGTGACGGAGGACAATCTGACTTTGGGCGAGGGGTGTGCAACATAATTTGATGACAAAATAACCTAGACATGTTTTCTTTGAATATATGTACCCTGATTTATTAATGTCATCCCATTACCATTAATAAAAATTAATTTAAAAAAGAAATACAAAGAATTATTGTAGAATACTATGAAAAATTATATGCCACCAAATACAACAATCTAGAAGAAATGGATAAATTCCTAGAACAATACAACCTCCCTAGACTGAGTCATGAAGAAGCAGAAAGCCGAAACAGACCAATCAGCAGGGAGGAAATAGAAAAAACTATTAAAAATCTCCCCAAAAGCCTGACCTGTGGTGGCGCAGTGGATAAAGCGTCAAACCTAGAAACACTAAGGTTGCCGGTTCAAAACCCTGGGCTTGCCTGGTCAAGGCACATATGAAAGTTGATGCTTCCTGCTCCTCCTCCTTCTCTCTCTCTCTCTCTCTCTCTCTCTCTCTCTCAATCTCTCTCTCTCTATCTATCTCCCCCCTCCTCTCTAAAATGAATAAATAAATAAAAAAATTAAAAAAAATAATCTCCCCAAAAATAAAAGTCCAGGCCCAGACGGTTATACTAGTGAATTCTATCAAACATTCAAAGAAGACTTGGTTCCTATTCTACTCAAAGTCTTCCAAAAAATTGAAGAAGAAGCAATACTTCCAAACACATTTTATGAGGCCAACATAACCCTCATACCAAAACCTGGCAAGGATGGCACAAAGAAAGAAAACTACAGACCAATATCTTTAATGAATACAGATGCTAAAATACTAAACAAAATACTGGCAAACCAAATACAACAACATATTAAAAAAATAATACATCATGATCAAGTGGGATTCATCCCAGAATCTCAAGGATGGTTCAACATACACAAAACGGTTAACCTAATACACCATATCAACAAAACAAAGAACAAAAACCACATGATCTTATCAATAGATGCAGAAAAGGCTTTTGATAAAATACAACACAATTTTATGTTTAAGACTCTCAACAAAATGGGTATAGAAGGAAAATATCTCAACATGATAAAGGCCATATATGATAAACCATCAGCCAACATCCTATTAAACGGCATAAAACTGAGGACTTTCTACCTTAAATCAGGAACAAGACAGGGTTGTCCACTCTCTCCACTCTTATTCAACGTGGTGCTAGAAGTTCTGGCCAGAGCAATCAGACAAGACAAAGAAATAAAAGGCATCCATATCGGAAAAGAAGAAGTAAAGCTATTACTTTTTGCTGATGATATGATCCTATACATCGAAAACCCGAAGGACTCCACAAAAAGATTATTAGAAACAATAAACCAATACAGTAAGGTCGCAGGATACAAAATTAACATACAAAAGTCCATAGCCTTTCTATATGCCAACAATGAAATATTAGAAAACAAACTCAAAAAAATAATCCCCTTCACGATTGCAACAAAAAAAATAAAATACCTAGGAATAAACATAACAAAGAACGTAAAGGACCTATATAATGAAAATTACAAAGCATTGTTAAGGGAAATCGAAAAAGATGCAATGAGATGGAAAAATATTCCTTGTTCCTGGATAGGAAGAATAAATATAATCAAAATGGCCATATTACCCAAAGCAATATACAAATTTAATGCAATTCCCATCAAAATCCCTATGAGATTTTTTAAAGAAATGGAACAAAAAATCATCAGATTTATATGGAACTATAAAAAACCCCGAATAGCCAAAACAATCCTAAGGAAAAAGAATGAAGCTGGGGGCATTACAATACCTGACTTTAAACTATATTATAGGGCCACGATAATCAAAACAGCATGGTATTGGCAAAAAAATAGACACTCAGACCAATGGAACAGAATAGAAAGCCCAGAAATAAAACCACATATATATGGTCAAATAATCTTTGATAAAGGGGCCAACAACACACAATGGAGAAAAGAAAGCCTCTTCAACAAATGGTGTTGGGAAAACTGGAAAGCCACATGCAAAAGAATGAAACTCGACTACAGCCTGTCCCCGTGTACTAAAATTAATTCAAAATGGATCAAAGACCTAAATATAAGACCTGAAACAATAAAGTACATAGAAGAAGACATAGGTACTAAAATCATGGACCTGGGTTTTAAAGAACATTTTATGAACTTGACTCCAATGGCAAGAGAAGTGAAGGCAAAGATAAATGAATGGGACTACATCAGAATTAAAAGTTTTTGCTCAGCAAGAGAAACTGATATCAAAATAAACAGACAGCCAACTATATGGGAACTGATATTTTCAAACGACAGCTCAGATAAGGGCCTAATATCCAAAATTTACAAAGAACTCATAAAACTCAACAACAAACAAACAAACAATCCAATAAAAAAGTGGGAAGAGGACATGAACAGACACTTCTCCCAGGAAGAGATACAAATGGCCAACAGATATATGAAAAGATGCTCAGCTTCATTAGTTATTAGAGAAATGCAAATCAAAACTACAATGAGATACCACCTCACTCCTGTTAGATTAGCTATTATCAACAAGACGGGTAATAGCAAATGTTGGAGAGGCTGTGGAGAAAAAGGAACCCTCATTCACTGTTGGTGGGACTGTAAAGTAGTACAACCATTATGGAGGAAAGTATGGTGGTTCCTCAAAAAACTGCAAATAGAACTACCTTATGACCCAGCAATCCCTCTACTGGGTATATACCCCAAAACCTCAGAAACATTGATACGTGAAGACACATGTAGCCCCATGTTCATTGCAGCACTGTTCACAGTGGCCAAGACATGGAAACAACCAAAAAGCCCTTCAATAGAAGACTGGATAAAGAAGATGTGGCACATATACACTATGGAATACTACTCAGCCATAAGAAATGATGACATCAGATCATTTACAGCAAAATGGTGGGATCTTGATAACATTATAAGGAGTGAAATAAGCAAATCAGAAAAAAACAAGAAATACATGATTCCATACATTGGTGGAACATAAAAATGAGACTAAGAGACATGGACAAGAGTGTGGTGGTTACCAAGGGTAGGGGGGGAGGGAGGACATGGGAGGGAGGGAGGGAGAGAGTTAGGGGGAGGGGGAGGGGCACAGAGAACTAGATAGAGGGTGACGGAGGACAATCTGACTTTGGGCGAGGGGTGTGCAACATAATTTGATGACAAAATAACCTAGACATGTTTTCTTTGAATATATGTACCCTGATTTATTAATGTCATCCCATTACCATTAATAAAAATTAATTTAAAAAAGAAATACAAAGAATTATTGTAGAATACTATGAAAAATTATATGCCACCAAATACAACAATCTAGAAGAAATGGATAAATTCCTAGAACAATACAACCTCCCTAGACTGAGTCATGAAGAAGCAGAAAGCCGAAACAGACCAATCAGCAGGGAGGAAATAGAAAAAACTATTAAAAATCTCCCCAAAAGCCTGACCTGTGGTGGCGCAGTGGATAAAGCGTCAAACCTAGAAACACTAAGGTTGCCGGTTCAAAACCCTGGGCTTGCCTGGTCAAGGCACATATGAAAGTTGATGCTTCCTGCTCCTCCTCCTTCTCTCTCTCTCTCTCTCTCTCTCAATCTCTCTCTCTCTATCTATCTCCCCCCTCCTCTCTAAAATGAATAAATAAATAAAAAAATTAAAAAAAATAATAGCCCCAAAAATAAAAGTCCAGGCCCAGACGGTTATACTAGTGAATTCTATCAAACATTCAAAGAAGACTTGGTTCCTATTCTACTCAAAGTCTTCCAAAAAATTGAAGAAGAAGCAATACTTCCAAACACATTTTATGAGGCCAACATAACCCTCATACCAAAACCTGGCAAGGATGGCACAAAGAAAGAAAACTACAGACCAATATCTTTAATGAATACAGATGCTAAAATACTAAACAAAATACTGGCAAACCGAATACAACAACATATTAAAAAAATAATACATCATGATCAAGTGGGATTCATCCCAGAATCTCAAGGATGGTTCAACATACACAAAACGGTTAACCTAATACACCATATCAATAAAACAAAGAACAAAAACCACATGATCTTATCAATAGATGCAGAAAAGGCTTTTGATAAAATACAACACAATTTTATGTTTAAGACTCTCAACAAAATGGGTATAGAAGGAAAATATCTCAACATGATAAAGGCCATATATGATAAACCATCAGCCAACATCCTATTAAACGGCATAAAACTGAGGACTTTCTACCTTAAATCAGGAACAAGACAGGGTTGTCCACTCTCTCCACTCTTATTCAACGTGGTGCTAGAAGTTCTGGCCAGAGCAATCAGACAAGACAAAGAAATAAAAGGCATCCATATCGGAAAAGAAGAAGTAAAGCTATTACTTTTTGCTGATGATATGATCCTATACATCGAAAACCCAAAGGACTCCACAAAAAGATTATTAGAAACAATAAACCAATACAGTAAGGTCGCAGGATACAAAATTAACATACAAAAGTCCATAGCCTTTCTATATGCCAACAATGAAATATTAGAAAACAAACTCAAAAAATAATCCCCTTCACGATTGCAACAAAAAAAATAAAATACCTAGGAATAAACATAACAAAGAACGTAAAGGACCTATATAATGAAAATTACAAAGCATTGTTAAGGGAAATCGAAAAAGATGCAATGAGATGGAAAAATATTCCTTGTTCCTGGATAGGAAGAATAAATATAATCAAAATGGCCATATTACCCAAAGCAATATACAAATTTAATGCAATTCCATCAAAATCCCTATGAGATTTTTTAAAGAAATGGAACAAAAAATCATCAGATTTATATGGAACTATAAAAAACCCCGAATAGCCAAAACAATCCTAAGGAAAAAGAATGAAGCTGGGGGCATTACAATACCTGACTTTAAACTATATTATAGGGCCACGATAATCAAAACAGCATGGTATTGGCAAAAAAATAGACACTCAGACCAATGGAACAGAATAGAAAGCCCAGAAATAAAACCACATATATATGGTCAAATAATCTTTGATAAAGGGGCCAACAACACACAATGGAGAAAAGAAAGCCTCTTCAACAAATGGTGTTGGGAAAACTGGAAAGCCACATGCAAAAGAATGAAACTCGACTACAGCCTGTCCCCGTGTACTAAAATTAATTCAAAATGGATCAAAGACCTAAATATAAGACCTGAAACAATAAAGTACATAGAAGAAGACATAGGTACTAAAATCATGGACCTGGGTTTTAAAGAACATTTTATGAACTTGACTCCAATGGCAAGAGAAGTGAAGGCAAAGATAAATGAATGGGACTACATCAGAATTAAAAGTTTTTGCTCAGCAAGAGAAACTGATATCAAAATAAACAGACAGCCAACTATATGGGAACTGATATTTTCAAACGACAGCTCAGATAAGGGCCTAATATCCAAAATTTACAAAGAACTCATAAAACTCAACAACAAACAAACAAACAATCCAATAAAAAAGTGGGAAGAGGACATGAACAGACACTTCTCCCAGGAAGAGATACAAATGGCCAACAGATATATGAAAAGATGCTCAGCTTCATTAGTTATTAGAGAAATGCAAATCAAAACTACAATGAGATACCACCTCACTCCTGTTAGATTAGCTATTATCAACAAGACGGGTAATAGCAAATGTTGGAGAGGCTGTGGAGAAAAAGGAACCCTCATTCACTGTTGGTGGGACTGTAAAGTAGTACAACCATTATGGAGGAAAGTATGGTGGTTCCTCAAAAAACTGCAAATAGAACTACCTTATGACCCAGCAATCCCTCTACTGGGTATATACCCCAAAACCTCAGAAACATTGATACGTGAAGACACATGTAGCCCCATGTTCATTGCAGCACTGTTCACAGTGGCCAAGACATGGAAACAACCAAAAAGCCCTTCAATAGAAGACTGGATAAAGAAGATGTGGCACATATACACTATGGAATACTACTCAGCCATAAGAAATGATGACATCAGATCATTTACAGCAAAATGGTGGGATCTTGATAACATTATAAGGAGTGAAATAAGCAAATCAGAAAAAAACAAGAAATACATGATTCCATACATTGGTGGAACATAAAAATGAGACTAAGAGACATGGACAAGAGTGTGGTGGTTACCAAGGGTAGGGGGGGGAGGGAGGACATGGGAGGGAGGGAGGGAGAGAGTTAGGGGGAGGGGGAGGGGCACAGAGAACTAGATAGAGGGTGACGGAGGACAATCTGACTTTGGGCGAGGGGTGTGCAACATAAT
The DNA here is from genome assembly GCF_036850765.1 of Saccopteryx bilineata. Taxonomy (NCBI): domain Eukaryota; kingdom Metazoa; phylum Chordata; class Mammalia; order Chiroptera; family Emballonuridae; genus Saccopteryx; species Saccopteryx bilineata. The sequence continues at coordinate 123,333,244 of NC_089493.1, forward strand.
TTGATGACAAAATAACCTAGACATGTTTTCTTTGAATATATGTACCCTGATTTATTAATGTCATCCCATTACCATTAATAAAAATTAATTTAAAAAAGAAATACAAAGAATTATTGTAGAATACTATGAAAAATTATATGCCACCAAATACAACAATCTAGAAGAAATGGATAAATTCCTAGAACAATACAACCTCCCTAGACTGAGTCATGAAGAAGCAGAAAGCCGAAACAGACCAATCAGCAGGGAGGAAATAGAAAAAACTATTAAAAATCTCCCCAAAAGCCTGACCTGTGGTGGCGCAGTGGATAAAGCGTCAAACCTAGAAACACTAAGGTTGCCGGTTCAAAACCCTGGGCTTGCCTGGTCAAGGCACATATGAAAGTTGATGCTTCCTGCTCCTCCTCCTTCTCTCTCTCTCTCTCAATCTCTCTCTCTCTATCTATCTCCCCCCTCCTCTCTAAAATGAATAAATAAATAAAAAAATTAAAAAAAATAATCTCCCCAAAAATAAAAGTCCAGGCCCAGACGGTTATACTAGTGAATTCTATCAAACATTCAAAGAAGACTTGGTTCCTATTCTACTCAAAGTCTTCCAAAAAATTGAAGAAGAAGCAATACTTCCAAACACATTTTATGAGGCCAACATAACCCTCATACCAAAACCTGGCAAGGATGGCACAAAGAAAGAAAACTACAGACCAATATCTTTAATGAATACAGATGCTAAAATACTAAACAAAATACTGGCAAACCGAATACAACAACATATTAAAAAAATAATACATCATGATCAAGTGGGATTCATCCCAGAATCTCAAGGATGGTTCAACATACACAAAATGGTTAACCTAATACACCATATCAACAAAACAAAGAACAAAAACCACATGATCTTATCAATAGATGCAGAAAAGGCTTTTGATAAAATACAACACAATTTTATGTTTAAGACTCTCAACAAAATGGGTATAGAAGGAAAATATCTCAACATGATAAAGGCCATATATGATAAACCATCAGCCAACATCCTATTAAACGGCATAAAACTGAGGACTTTCTACCTTAAATCAGGAACAAGACAGGGTTGTCCACTCTCTCCACTCTTATTCAACGTGGTGCTAGAAGTTCTGGCCAGAGCAATCAGACAAGACAAAGAAATAAAAGGCATCCATATCGGAAAAGAAGAAGTAAAGCTATTACTTTTTGCTGATGATATGATCCTATACATCGAAAACCCAAAGGACTCCACAAAAAGATTATTAGAAACAATAAACCAATACAGTAAGGTCGCAGGATACAAAATTAACATACAAAAGTCCATAGCCTTTCTATATGCCAACAATGAAATATTAGAAAACAAACTCAAAAAAATAATCCCCTTCACGATTGCAACAAAAAAAATAAAATACCTAGGAATAAACATAACAAAGAACGTAAAGGACCTATATAATGAAAATTACAAAGCATTGTTAAGGGAAATCGAAAAAGATGCAATGAGATGGAAAAATATTCCTTGTTCCTGGATAGGAAGAATAAATATAATCAAAATGGCCATATTACCCAAAGCAATATACAAATTTAATGCAATTCCCATCAAAATCCCTATGAGATTTTTTAAAGAAATGGAACAAAAAATCATCAGATTTATATGGAACTATAAAAAACCCCGAATAGCCAAAACAATCCTAAGGAAAAAGAATGAAGCTGGGGGCATTACAATACCTGACTTTAAACTATATTATAGGGCCACGATAATCAAAACAGCATGGTATTGGCAAAAAAATAGACACTCAGACCAATGGAACAGAATAGAAAGCCCAGAAATAAAACCACATATATATGGTCAAATAATCTTTGATAAAGGGGCCAACAACACACAATGGAGAAAAGAAAGCCTCTTCAACAAATGGTGTTGGGAAAACTGGAAAGCCACATGCAAAAGAATGAAACTCGACTACAGCCTGTCCCCGTGTACTAAAATTAATTCAAAATGGATCAAAGACCTAAATATAAGACCTGAAACAATAAAGTACATAGAAGAAGACATAGGTACTAAAATCATGGACCTGGGTTTTAAAGAACATTTTATGAACTTGACTCCAATGGCAAGAGAAGTGAAGGCAAAGATAAATGAATGGGACTACATCAGAATTAAAAGTTTTTGCTCAGCAAGAGAAACTGATATCAAAATAAACAGACAGCCAACTATATGGGAACTGATATTTTCAAACGACAGCTCAGATAAGGGCCTAATATCCAAAATTTACAAAGAACTCATAAAACTCAACAACAAACAAACAAACAATCCAATAAAAAAGTGGGAAGAGGACATGAACAGACACTTCTCCCAGGAAGAGATACAAATGGCCAACAGATATATGAAAAGATGCTCAGCTTCATTAGTTATTAGAGAAATGCAAATCAAAACTACAATGAGATACCACCTCACTCCTGTTAGATTAGCTATTATCAACAAGACGGGTAATAGCAAATGTTGGAGAGGCTGTGGAGAAAAAGGAACCCTCATTCACTGTTGGTGGGACTGTAAAGTAGTACAACCATTATGGAGGAAAGTATGGTGGTTCCTCAAAAAACTGCAAATAGAACTACCTTATGACCCAGCAATCCCTCTACTGGGTATATACCCCAAAACCTCAGAAACATTGATACGTGAAGACACATGTAGCCCCATGTTCATTGCAGCACTGTTCACAGTGGCCAAGACATGGAAACAACCAAAAAGCCCTTCAATAGAAGACTGGATAAAGAAGATGTGGCACATATACACTATGGAATACTACTCAGCCATAAGAAATGATGACATCAGATCATTTACAGCAAAATGGTGGGATCTTGATAACATTATAAGGAGTGAAATAAGCAAATCAGAAAAAAACAAGAAATACATGATTCCATACATTGGTGGAACATAAAAATGAGACTAAGAGACATGGACAAGAGTGTGGTGGTTACCAAGGGTAGGGGGGGAGGGAGGACATGGGAGGGAGGGAGGGAGAGAGTTAGGGGGAGGGGGCGGGGCACAGAGAACTAGATAGAGGGTGACGGAGGACAATCTGACTTTGGGCGAGGGGTGTGCAACATAATTTGATGACAAAATAACCTAGACATGTTTTCTTTGAATATATGTACCCTGATTTATTAATGTCATCCCATTACCATTAATAAAAATTAATTTAAAAAAGAAATACAAAGAATTATTGTAGAATACTATGAAAAATTATATGCCACCAAATACAACAATCTAGAAGAAATGGATAAATTCCTAGAACAATACAACCTCCCTAGACTGAGTCATGAAGAAGCAGAAAGCCGAAACAGACCAATCAGCAGGGAGGAAATAGAAAAAACTATTAAAAATCTCCCCAAAAGCCTGACCTGTGGTGGCGCAGTGGATAAAGCGTCAAACCTAGAAACACTAAGGTTGCCGGTTCAAAACCCTGGGCTTGCCTGGTCAAGGCACATATGAAAGTTGATGCTTCCTGCTCCTCCTCCTTCTCTCTCTCTCTCTCTCTCTCTCTCTCAATCTCTCTCTCTCTATCTATCTCCCCCCTCCTCTCTAAAATGAATAAATAAATAAAAAAATTAAAAAAAATAATCTCCCCAAAAATAAAAGTCCAGGCCCAGACGGTTATACTAGTGAATTCTATCAAACATTCAAAGAAGACTTGGTTCCTATTCTACTCAAAGTCTTCCAAAAAATTGAAGAAGAAGCAATACTTCCAAACACATTTTATGAGGCCAACATAACCCTCATACCAAAACCTGGCAAGGATGGCACAAAGAAAGAAAACTACAGACCAATATCTTTAATGAATACAGATGCTAAAATACTAAACAAAATACTGGCAAACCGAATACAACAACATATTAAAAAAATAATACATCATGATCAAGTGGGATTCATCCCAGAATCTCAAGGATGGTTCAACATACACAAAACGGTTAACCTAATACACCATATCAACAAAACAAAGAACAAAAACCACATGATCTTATCAATAGATGCAGAAAAGGCTTTTGATAAAATACAACACAATTTTATGTTTAAGACTCTCAACAAAATGGGTATAGAAGGAAAATATCTCAACATGATAAAGGCCATATATGATAAACCATCAGCCAACATCCTATTAAACGGCATAAAACTGAGGACTTTCTACCTTAAATCAGGAACAAGACAGGGTTGTCCACTCTCTCCACTCTTATTCAACGTGGTGCTAGAAGTTCTGGCCAGAGCAATCAGACAAGACAAAGAAATAAAAGGCATCCATATCGGAAAAGAAGAAGTAAAGCTATTACTTTTTGCTGATGATATGATCCTATACATCGAAAACCCAAAGGACTCCACAAAAAGATTATTAGAAACAATAAACCAATACAGTAAGGTCGCAGGATACAAAATTAACATACAAAAGTCCATAGCCTTTCTATATGCCAACAATGAAATATTAGAAAACAAACTCAAAAAAATAATCCCCTTCACGATTGCAACAAAAAAAATAAAATACCTAGGAATAAACATAACAAAGAACGTAAAGGACCTATATAATGAAAATTACAAAGCATTGTTAAGGGAAATCGAAAAAGATGCAATGAGATGGAAAAATATTCCTTGTTCCTGGATAGGAAGAATAAATATAATCAAAATGGCCATATTACCCAAAGCAATATACAAATTTAATGCAATTCCCATCAAAATCCCTATGAGATTTTTTAAAGAAATGGAACAAAAAATCATCAGATTTATATGGAACTATAAAAAACCCCGAATAGCCAAAACAATCCTAAGGAAAAAGAATGAAGCTGGGGGCATTACAATACCTGACTTTAAACTATATTATAGGGCCACGATAATCAAAACAGCATGGTATTGGCAAAAAAATAGACACTCAGACCAATGGAACAGAATAGAAAGCCCAGAAATAAAACCACATATATATGGTCAAATAATCTTTGATAAAGGGGCCAACAACACACAATGGAGAAAAGAAAGCCTCTTCAACAAATGGTGTTGGGAAAACTGGAAAGCCACATGCAAAAGAATGAAACTCGACTACAGCCTGTCCCCTTGTACTAAAATTAATTCAAAATGGATCAAAGACCTAAATATAAGACCTGAAACAATAAAGTACATAGAAGAAGACATAGGTACTAAAATCATGGACCTGGGTTTTAAAGAACATTTTATGAACTTGACTCCAATGGCAAGAGAAGTGAAGGCAAAGATAAATGAATGGGACTACATCAGAATTAAAAGTTTTTGCTCAGCAAGAGAAACTGATATCAAAATAAACAGACAGCCAACTATATGGGAACTGATATTTTCAAACGACAGCTCAGATAAGGGCCTAATATCCAAAATTTACAAAGAACTCATAAAACTCAACAACAAACAAACAAACAATCCAATAAAAAAGTGGGAAGAGGACATGAACAGACACTTCTCCCAGGAAGAGATACAAATGGCCAACAGATATATGAAAAGATGCTCAGCTTCATTAGTTATTAGAGAAATGCAAATCAAAACTACAATGAGATACCACCTCACTCCTGTTAGATTAGCTATTATCAACAAGACGGGTAATAGCAAATGTTGGAGAGGCTGTGGAGAAAAAGGAACCCTCATTCACTGTTGGTGGGACTGTAAAGTAGTACAACCATTATGGAGGAAAGTATGGTGGTTCCTCAAAAAACTGCAAATAGAACTACCTTATGACCCAGCAATCCCTCTACTGGGTATATACCCCAAAACCTCAGAAACATTGATACGTGAAGACACATGTAGCCCCATGTTCATTGCAGCACTGTTCACAGTGGCCAAGACATGGAAACAACCAAAAAGCCCTTCAATAGAAGACTGGATAAAGAAGATGTGGCACATATACACTATGGAATACTACTCAGCCATAAGAAATGATGACATCAGATCATTTACAGCAAAATGGTGGGATCTTGATAACATTATAAGGAGTGAAATAAGCAAATCAGAAAAAAACAAGAAATACATGATTCCATACATTGGTGGAACATAAAAATGAGACTAAGAGACATGGACAAGAGTGTGGTGGTTACCAAGGGTAGGGGGGGAGGGAGGACATGGGAGGGAGGGAGGGAGAGAGTTAGGGGGAGGGGGAGGGGCACAGAGAACTAGATAGAGGGTGACGGAGGACAATCTGACTTTGGGCGAGGGGTTTGCAACATAATTTGATGACAAAATAACCTAGACATGTTTTCTTTGAATATATGTACCCTGATTTATTAATGTCATCCCATTACCATTAATAAAAATTTATTAAAAAAAATTGATACAGATAAAAAAAACTTAACTACCAAGTATGGACAACAGGAATTCTGGGACAGACTCACAAAGCGAAATCAGTTATAATCAGGTTAAAAGTTTCAACCAATTTTTCTAATAAATTCAAAGGCCAGGGAAGAGCTGAAAAAAAAAACCAAAACAAAACACACACACACACACAAAGAACCCACTACATTTCTTAAGAATGAGTTGCTAGTAACTTTCAGTTCTCCCTGTAAAACTCCCATCTTGCTTGTTAAGAAAAAATATGAGACTTATCTATAGGTTAATTCAAAATTTGACAGCCAATGAAGTAGTCATCCCTATATACATGATGATACCAAATTCTTGCACCATTTTAGGTAAAATCCTTTCCAAACCTAATGGTTCTCAATTCTAGATTTAAGGGATGCCTTTCTCCATCTCTTAGGACCCAGATTGTCAATTTTTATTTGGCCTTGGACAGACTCACAGGTACACAAACAACAACTAACCTAGACAGTTCACTCTCAGGGATTCAGGATAGTCCACATTTATTTGGACAGGCATTAGCAAAGGACATAAAGGACCTATCAATTAAGGGAAATGGTCAAATAATCAAATAATTCAATGTGTAGATAACTTAACTATCTATTCTCCTACAAAGGAGCTAGGCCACAGGCATGTAATACAAACCTAAATTTCTTGGCAAATAAGAGATATAAAATATATTAGATTAAGACACAAATATTATAGAAAATATAATACTTAGGCCTAGAAGAAGAATATTATCCTCAAATAAAATATAAGCCATTTTAGGCTTTCCTAAACCCACCACTCAGAAACAGCTCCAAGTATTCTTAGGATTAGTTGAATATTGCAGATTATTCATTCTAGAATATAAGGAGAAGGCCAGACCCTGTCAATAAATAGGATTTTGAAAAAGAGCAATCAACAAGGGTCAGCTAGCTTATATTGGGGGAAAAAACAACAAAGGGCTTTCAAACAACTATAAAAAGCTCTTACACAGGAACCAGCTCTAAACTTAGCAAATTTATTGTAGAAAAGCCCTTTCAATTATATGTTACTGAGAAACAGGGAATAGCATTAAGACTCCTGACTCAGGACTTAGGACCCACCAAGAGGTTTATAAACTATTTTTCAAAGGAATTAAATACAGTGGTCCAAGGCTGACCTCATTGTATCAGGGTAGTAACAATGAATCACTTAAGATATCATTAGGACAAGATAAAATTCTATACACTTCTCATCATTACTCTATGCTAAAGGACCTCCCTGACTTATCAATAATCACATGTTGCAATATTGTCATCCTAATTAAAAAAAAAAAAACCCACAGGCAAAGATTAAAAACTGCTCTGTCTTGAATCCAACTATCCTAATACCTACCACAAACACAAAACAATACATAATTGTTCTAAAATCATAAATCAAGTTTATGCCAATAGACCAGACCAAAATCCATATAAGGCTTGGTTCTCAAATGGAAGCAGTTTCATAAGGGAAGGTGTCTTTTATGCTGGATATGCAGTAGTGTCTTAGAATGCTGTCCTAGAGACTCAAGTTTTGCCACCAGGAAACCCAACACAATTAGCAAAACTATCAGCCCTCACAAGAGTCTGAGAATTAAAAAATAATAAAACATTAAATATATCCACTAATTCTAAATATACATTTCTAATATTGCATACTTATACAGCTATTTGGAAGGAAAAAGGATAGCAAAAAAAAAAAAAGAATATCTGAGTGCAAAACAGAAAACAATAAAATATAAGCCTTACCTTTTACAACTCCTAGAAACTGTTAAGTTGCCCCCCAAAATAGCAGTAATCCATTGAAGGGGCCACCAAAATGGAATAGGTGAAATTGTATCAGGTTACAGGTTTGCTATCCAAACTGCTAAGAAAATAACTATAGCAAGAGAACCAATAATCAAGGCTTTAATACTCACAACAAACTTAAGTCAATTTATATTGACTTCTGTATCTGTTTTCTCGATACAGAAGGAAAGAAAATGAATGGGTTAAGCAATGGTGGATATACTAAAAATAAAATAGAATTATATCAAAAAAGAGCCTTATGCATCTTCCCCAAAATCTACAATAGATGTTAATCAAGGCCTTACATAATTCTTGTCACTTTGGGAGAGATAGTTTAACCCAAATCTATATGTGCCTCTTTACCAGCAATGGATTACAAAAGAAATAGCCAGATATGCCCTCTCTGCACTCTAAATAACCCTCAAGACTCAAGACTACCCCCTCCACTGGTAGAGCTGCAACAGAAAAGAGGAACATATCCAGGAAAGAACTGGCAATTAGATTTTACCCAAATGCCCTCTTGTCAGGGGCATAAATATTTACTAGTTCTAACAGACACTTTTATAGGATAGGTCAAATTATTTTTTTTTATTCATTTTAGAGAGGAGAGAGAAAGGAAGAGAGAGAGACAGAGAGGGAGAGAGAGAGGAGAGAGAGAAGGTAGGGAGGAGCTGGAAACATCAACTCCCATATGTGCCTTGACCAGGCAAGCTCAGGGTTTCAAACCGGCGACCTCAGCATTTCCAGGTCAACGCTTTATCCACTGCACCACCACAGGTCAGGCTGGGTCAAACTATTTTTAACTAGAACGAAACAGGCATCAAAAATAGTTAAAATATTATTGCAAGAACTAATCCTACAATTAGGACTCCAGTCTTTACAAAGTAAGAATGGTCCTGCTTTATTTCACAAATAACTCAAAAGGTCAATAAGACCTTCCACATCAAATGGCATCTTCACTCCACCTGGAGAGTGAAGTCATCAGGGAAAGTCAAGAACACAAACCAGACCTTGAAAAAAACATTGGCAAAATTATGCCAAGAAACTCATCAAAACTGACAATGTTTTCCATTGTTCTACTAAGAATATAGATAAATCCAACTCCATTATTAAGTCTAAGTCCATTTAAAGCTTTATATGAAAGGCCTTTTCTTTTCACGAGCCTCCTTTTTAACAAGGAGCTCACTCATACCATTAGATATGGCACTTCTTTAGCAAACTTACAAGAAAATATTCAGAAATTGGGGCAAATACACATCCTCCAAACACTACAACTCTTTTGTATGAAACACAAATGCAAGTTTTAATAAAAACCTGGAAGAAAAGATCCTTGGCTTCCCAACTCATCCTCAGTTGAAAGGGACCTTATACAGTCATACTCTGTACTCCCACAACAATTAAAGTTCCAGGAAAAACAAGTTGAAGCCATCATTCTAGTGTGAAGCCTTATCATTCAACTGAACAAGAAACAGACAAATCAGGGACAATAACGAGACCTATAAACCCTAAAAGACCTGTGGCTATTCCTTAAAAATTCCAAATAAATAATGATTAATGGTGAGGCCTTAAAGCTACACCTTTATTCTGGCTTATTACCCTCCTTTGAATTCTCTTTATAATACTAAACCTACATATAAGGACTTGCTTACTCCCTTCTAAATAGAATCATTTATTTTATATACCTTAACCATATCATCCTAACAATAATAGGACTCCCAACTGAAATCATTCCATGGACTATCCTCTCCCTGCTGTTTTCTCTTAAACCCACACTCCTAATCAATACATCTCCCATAGTTAACTTACTGCCTAATACTACCTACACTCACTCTTGTCAGATAACTCTACAGATTCTAGGACTTCTGGAGAGGCATGGACAAGTTTTTGCAGCTCAGGGTCCAAACATAGGGATTCGTGTACTATTCTACACCTGGCTATCAGGACTTATGTGTATCCACTACCAAAAAGGGTCTCTCTCACCCTGTTATGGAACCCATCTATACCAGGGTTAAGTCTAAAACTCAAGTTTCTCTCTATCTCCATTCCTCTAGATTTGACCAGGGGCACCCTGTAAGATCTTTAATTAACACATCTTGCAACTTTACTGTTCAAATACACTTTGACAACCAAACACTCTCTCCCTTACTGGATCTTTCATTGTACACCTTTTGCCTCACTGCTCCACCAAATATACTGCTCACGAAACTCAGGGGATATTTTCAAAATTAATATGAAGTGATAAAATATCCTCTAATTTTTGTAAGTAGTATATATCCATTTCTCAGAGACAAGAATATGCTAAAGGATTTTGTCAGGGATGACCCTTAAATTGCTCCCACCTAGCTTTATGGTCAACTCCTACTGGGGAAGCATAGGAAAAGACCACCGCTCTCTCACTTATGACAATTCTGAAGGAAACGCTCACCCTACACATTATGTTTTGGAAAAACAAAACCAGCCATGCTTTTCACAGTAACACCCCTTGTTTTAGCCCCTTAACTGCAGCAGCTTTTGCCAGTACATACTTTATTTTTAAAGTGAGAGAGAAACAGACAGACAGGCAGGCAGACAGGAAGGGAAAGAGATGAGAAGCATCAACTCATAGTTATGTCACTTTAGTTGTTCATAATTGTTTCTCATATGTGCCTTGACCAAGAGGCTCCAGCCAAGCTCAAGCCAGCTACCTTGGGCTCAAGCTAGCAACCTTAGGCTTCAAGCCAGTGACACTATGCTCAAGCCAGATAAGCCTGCACTCCACCCAGCAGCCTGGGGGTTTTAAACCTGGGTCATTAGCATCTCAGGTCAACACTCCAACCACTGCACCACCACAGACTGCTAGCACATACTTCTCAAAGTACACCTCTAACACAACCCATGATGACATCCAATTCAATAAAATCCAATTCAATATATATCATATGTCTCCCTCCTCAGAAAGAATTATATTTTATTTATGAAGTTTTTTGTTATCAATGCCTGCACAACAACTGGATGAGACTTTACATCCTAAGATATGTTTTTCCCACTATATCTGTTGCAGAAGCTATAGCACCTATACCCATCCCTTTAAACACAACTCAAAAGATCTCTAAGAAAGGGGGTGTCCCTAATTCCCATTCTAATAGAAACAAACACCTTGGCTGGAGTAGCGGGAGCCACCTCTGAGACCACTGGAATAGTCTCAACAAACAACACCTATGTCAGTCTCTGTTCTAAAATGGCTCAGCTTAACACCCGGATTGTAGCCTCTTTCATCACCCTACAGACTCAAATCAACTCCTTAGCAGTGGTCACCCTCCAAAATAAATGGAGCTTAGATATGTTAACTGCTACACAAAAAGCTATCTATGTCTTGCTTAGAAAGGAAAGTTATTTTGGAGTCCACCAAAACAGGCCAAGTCTAGAACCATATCCAGCATTTTCTAGACAAGACCAAGCAGCTGCAGGCCTAGGCCAAATGTGGAGTTCCTGGTCTACCTTATGGTCATGGAGTTCTTGGCTACTATCCCTTCTAGGTCTCCTGGCTTCCCTACCCCTCCTACTTCTTTTTGAACTTTGTTTTTTAATGCCCTTGTTAATTTTGTATCTTCCAGATCAAAAACTACCTGCAAATGGCCATCATCTGACCAGAATATTCAATTAAAACTCTCACCCTCCCCCAGACCAGATTGCTAAGAAATTCTGTTCAGAAACCTGTCACCTTCCCAGACAGAGAACAAGTGATGCCATCCCAGAATCAACTCTACATCCTTAATCAATAGAAAGTTCATACAAAGACTGTCAACCTTCATTCAGCACCCTACAAAAATTTAGATGGTATCACTTATGGGAGGAATGTTAGGAAAAATAAACAGCTCTAGGGCAGAAAAAGGAGGGAAAAGAGAAAAGGGGAATTTATTTGACCAACTGAATAAGGGAATCAGCTGTCTTCAAATCTGCCAAAATAGAATGACCAAATAGTCCAATGACTCCACAATGACACAAAAGAGGAAGCCTTGAAAACCCTGTATGTTAGTCACAATATCCAAGAAGGGGAAATCTTAAAACTTACAGTTAAAAGTTTAAAGCCCTTAAAACCCCCAATAGGTGGGGCACTCAGACTAGCCAAATTGCCCACTTGTACTTTATACCAAATGTATTCTTCTAATAAACTGTTTATTTTGCTTAAACAATGTATTTTGTCTTTCTCCTGAATTCTTTCTTGCAAGCATGACAAGAACCATGAAGGGGAAACTCCCTGAACTCAGGTCTTCCCCAGTGACACCACCACCACCACCACCACTATAACCACTATTAAAGAAGCATTTTTATGTGTCAAACACTGAACAAAAGCTTTGCCTACACTACTTTCTTTATTGTGGAAAGAAAATTTATATTATTTGGCTATGGACTACATTTATCCTTAAGTACTAAAGATAGAATTTGAAATTAGATTAAAAATTCTAAAGAACATACTTTTAACCATCATTATATTAAGACAATATTTCAAAAACTTCTGCCAAACAAAAAGTCTATCTAGTTTTGTATAATTAAAAACTACAAGTCAATACTTCACTCACAAAATTTCAAAGGTTTCAGAATCAATCCAATAAAACAATTTATGTTCCTTATTTAAGAGAAAGGCAGTGTTAAATTCATTGATTTTCTGCTCTTGATTTTCCCCCAGAGAATTTCAACAAAACAATGCTATTTATTCAACTTGAATGTGTAAATTTTATATCCTTTACACTGAAGCCTTGAATACTATTACATTTAAGCCTTGAAACTTAAATGTTTTGCCACTTTATGTGATCTAATTATAACATGCCATTAAATGCTGCACATTTAAATGAAAAACAAGATTTAGAGTAAAATAAAATTCAGATTAAATATTGAAATTTTAATACTATCAATTAAAGAAAGAACCAAATTTTATTGTTTTATTGTTTTGTTTTGTTTTTTGTATTTTTCTGAAGTGAAAATCAGGGAGGCAGAGAGACAGACTCCTGCATGTGCTCAACCAGGATCCACCCAGCAAGCCCATTAGGGGATGATGCTCTGTCCATCTGGGCCCTTGCTCCATTGCAACTGAAGCCATTCTAGCACCTGAGGCAGAGGCTATGGAGCCATCCTCAGCATCCTGGCCAACTCTACTCCAATGGAGCCTTGGCTGCAGGAAAGGAAGAGAGAAACAGAGAGAAAGGAGAGAAGGGAAGGTGGAGAAGCAGATGGGCACTTCTCCTGTGTGCCCTGGCTAGGAATCAAACCCAGGACATCCATACACCAGGCTGATGCTCTGCCACTCAGCCAACCAGCCAGGATCTTTATTCTTGTTCGTAACACTTCTTGTATTTACAGCAGTGATTCTAAACATCTGGAATGATCACAAACCTCATTTAAATATCAGAGGAAGGCTGTGAATTCTCTCTTTAAAAATACACAGAAACAAACACATATTAATACATACCATAATATTTAATCTAAATGTAAGTAGGATTCATAATAATCCCTTTTCTAGATCATTTTAATTGAGTTTGCATTGATAGAAAATGGCAATATCTAAATTTATTCTATATCCCAGGTGTTCCTGCAGAAGACAACTGGCACCTGGTTGTAGAACTTAGAGCTTACCAAGATATGCTGTTCATTATGTGAAAAATACCTGACTTGAAAGCAAGAAGTACAGGAATAAAGTCTTATTAATAGAATTACTTCAGAAAGTGTCAAATAAGCAAAATCACCATGTTACCACTCAGAACATATATCTTCACTGTGTATATCCAAAGGACTTTGTATCAAACTATGATTCCAGAACTAAACATGTAAAAGAGGTCATTTCAAACAAAAATGCTCATATTTCCCCTGAGGAAAAAGATAAAGACAAAGTAGAATGATTCTCTTGATATAATTTTACATACCTACCACAGGCTCTCATTCCTAATACCACCAATTTTGAATTGTAAGAGAGACACCTACACAATACTATGCCAGTACTCTAATGCTTATGGGGAAAACAGATACTCAAAAATTTAAGCCCAAGGTCAATGCAAACTTTCACAGAACTTCAATGTGCTGTCTCACTTTTCATACTCCCTGGGTGGTTTCACACAGCTTCAACAAAGAGCTGCTTATGCCAAAGCTATTATTACAATCACCAAACCAGCAAACAAAAAGTTTAAAAGGACCACTAGAAGAGATGTGTTTAATCCTTTTACCTCTCACGATGGAAATTCACATCATTTCCAATTCTCTTAGTTATTTTCTGTTAGTTTACTGAAAAGTGATTTTGAACAAAGAGATGATTAAAATAATCCAGGTTGAAAGAAGGTGATATAATTATAGATCACAGAGCCTCATTCTCACAGGGAAAAATCTAAAAGGGGTGAACATTTAGAAAATTTTTAAATAATTATATACTTAAAGTATATAATATAAAGTTGATTATCTAACTAATGGCCATCAATAGTGAGCAAATTACTAAATTATGCATTTCTTTTCCTGATGTGAATTTCAGTTGAAGTATTCCATCAGTGGGGTACTTAAAAACCTAGCCATTATCTTCAGAGGAAGAAGAAAAGAGGAAGAAAGCAGGCAAATGGGAAGTAAATACAAGAACAATTTCTCATGTTGACAGAACATTCTAATGCATGAACAGAGAATTAAGAGCAGTAACCATCAGTTAAATAATCAAACAGGTTAGGCTATAAAATATAACTCAGCACAGGTAAAAATTTCTCTAAATTTCAATAGGAGTTGATTTTTAGCCTAAAGAGGTTTATAATTATTATTTATCAGCTACAGAAATAACCATTACTTATGGACATAGACAGATATATTTAAAATCTATAGCCCTATATTTTGGCCAACATTTACAAAATATGTTCTTTTTGTGAAACTGCATTACACCTAGGGCTGGCTGTGTCACACACTCCTACTGCTGAATGTCAGTTGTTTGCCTAAAACTTGTTTCCAAATCACCTTATTTCACATTGTTTAAAGCTTCAATCTCTTTAAATGATCTCAGCAGATCCTTATATATTGTAACTCCATGTATTTTACTTCCTCTAATTCACCCTACTCTCAACTAATCTTCTGACATTTCACTCAAATCTTTTATTGCTTCCTATTACCAAGTTAATTCTTGACACAGATATGGTACAGTTCTCTCTCTTAATTAGCCTTCTGATAAAATATTGTGGTATGAGTATATTTCAAATATACTCATGTACCTCATCTCTTCCTGCCTGCACAAGTGTAACAGATTCTAACTTCTGTATTCCAAATATTTCCAGAAGTCTTTGTAATGAGAAATGAAAAGCCCATCAATGCTCTATGAAGTTGACTATATGGATATAGAGGAGAGTTCATAAAATTTTGCAAGTTTCAATCCACCACATTTGGGGATAATTGTACATAGTGTCTTTTACATAAGATGTATAGCATACATATTCTACTAGCCTAAGACTAGAGCAAATATACATGGAGGAGAATGAGATTAGTGTCAGGAGGGTGCAACTGAAGTTATTGCCAGTTAAATCAGTTCACCTGGAGAAAGTGGCAAGAAGCAAATCTCTGGAATTGGTATATATGTTCCTCCTCTCCCTGAGCATCAGAAATACATTTGCAATGTCTCATTAAAACTAACTAATTCTTCTGCAATGCCCAACATTCACCTACTTAAAAGGCAGTCACCACATCATGATTATTGATGTAATGTTCTACATTTTTTATTTCCTGCTAGAAATTTTCTTTATTCAAGATGAAATTTTGAAAGCAAGTTGTACAAGTTTGTAAAGAATGACACTGCATGTTTCTACCCCACTTCAATACTGGAGAATCTTTATCCACAATTCAATTATCTTATAAAATATGCCAAGGACATGAAGTCAAGGCAAACACAGGTGAATCCAAACATGTTTACTGGAGAATGTCTTTAATGCCACACAACCAAGACCACAGGATTCACTTCACATTTCCTGCTGCCTAGAAAAGATGGGACTCTTTGGAATGCTAGAGCCTTGTAAAAACATGGAGAGCCACAAAGCAGTGTGCCCTGGCTGAAATAAGACTACAAAAAAAGTTGGAACTTCAGACCTGAGCTAAAGCTTTAAAGATCAAGGAAACTGCCTTACTAGAAACAAGTGATTATAAAACTAGAATCATCATCAGAAGTGAACCAATAGAAATTTTTACCATATCAGGTAAAAACAAAGCTAGACATTCTGAAAATCTACAGAATAAAACCAGGTGGGAAATAAAATCAGAAAAGTCACAGTAGACACCTGCTGCCCTAGGGCAGTGATTTGGACCTTCAACTGTTTGCAAGGATAAGAACATCAGACCCCAAAACAACATCTAAAAATTAGCATTCTTCTGGAAAAGACAGAAGTATAAGGCACAACCAACACAGGAATGAGTGCTAATCCTGGCAGTGAAGGACTGATTTATGTTTCCTCTAATGCATATAAATTTACTCAAATATAAAGACTTCTACTTCTGCATATTATTTCTATTCCCTGACTGATTGCATCTACACTCATAGTTTTAGTTACACACTGCATGCTGAAGACTACTTACACCTATTCTATGTCTGATCTTCTAACTCGTTTATCCCACCATCCAACATTGACAGCTAGATTTCTCTGTAATAAAAAACTGAGTATTTCTGTGACTGATCTCTTCATATTTTATCCCTTTCATTTTGCCCCTGTCAAAATGCTCCTTAATGTCATTTTGGGTTCTCCAAAAAATTGATGCTACATTGGGATTAGAGATGCAAGAGCTTTATTGGGAGACACACCTGTGATGGAAGGAGGGAGCTGGCATGGGCAGGGAAATTCTTCAGACCACAGAGCAGATCTGACACTGTGAAAGAAGAGGGTAGAGGAAGGGTTGGAATGGAGGAGCCTGAGTACTGCAATGCAGTTCTGAAAGTCTTGTTCAGGCCAACAGTCCTTGAGTAAAAACAACCAGAAGAAGACTTCCATACCAGAAAGGAATGACCAGCTCTAATCCTACCATAGTGATCAGGCATTAGATGCTGGGGGCTCATGAATTTCTTGTCAAAGCAGATTTGAAGGTGCTAGAATTATCATTGAAACTATCAGGCCCTGGCTGGTGGCTCAGTGAATAGAGCATTGGCCTCACATATGGATGTCAAGGGCTTGATTCCCAGCAGGGCATACAGGAGAAGCAACCATCTGCTCTTCCCCCTTCTCTCTCTCTTCTCTTCCCACAACCAGTGGCTCACTTGGTTTGAGCATGGCCCCAGGCATTGAGAATAACTCTGTTGGAACATATCAGCTCCAGATGGAGATTGCATGTGGACTATCTCCAATTCTCTCACTAAAAAGAAAATAAAGAGAAGAAAGAAAGAAAGAAAGAAAGAAAGAAAGAAGTTAGGAAGAAAGGAAGAAAGAAAGAAGAAAGAAAAAAGAAGGAAGGAAGGAAGGGAGGGAGGGAGGGAGGGAGGGAGGGAGGGAGGAAGGAAGGAAAGAAGGAAGGAAGGAAGGAAGAAAGGAAGGAAGGAAGGAAGGAAGGTAGGAAGGTAGGAAGGAAGAAAGCAATGAAGGTAGAAAGGAAGGAAGGAGGGAAGGAAGGAAGGAAGGAAGGAAGGAAGGAAGGAAGGAAGGAAGGAAGGAAGGAAGGAAGGAAGGAAGGGAAAACTATCAGTCACTATGTACCTTATCAAAGGTACTCTTTTTATAATTGATTGATTTTAGAGAGAGAGAGGGAGAGAGGAGGAAAGAAAGAGAGAGAGAGAGAAGCATTCATTTGTTGTTTCAATTAGTTGTACATTTATTGGTCACTTCTCATATGTGCCTTGACAGGGAGATCAAACCTGCAACCTTGATGTTTTGGGATGATGCTCTTCTAACCAATTCAGCTAACCAGCCAGGACCTGGTTCAAGGTGCTCTTGAAGGGAAATCAGTGTGATGCATCTCCACTTTCCTCACCCTTCCATTTTGCCCAAATTAAGAACCAATCAGCCTGAACTCTTTTCTCCTTCTACTTCCTAAATCTATTAAATATGCTTTTTAAAAACATTTCTTGAATCCATAATCTCTTCTCCATCCCCTACTCCAGTTGTCCCTACTCATGTACCTCATCCCTTCCTGCCTACACAAGTGCAACAGATTCTAACTTCTGTATTCATTTTAGTTCCCTCAAATCCACCCCACACACAGATTTGCCAGAGGGACCTATACAGTTAAAATATAACCTTTCTACTCTTTGCAGAAGAAGAGCATCACACCACCCACAGTAGTTCGCTCCTCTACCACAAGACCAGATTCTAAGAATAAGAGGGGATATCCCTGGAAGAAGGCAGCAGAGCAGGCAGACTCACAGACACCCTGCTCTCACCACCAAACTGAAATACAAATCAATTTAGAAAAAATCAGCATGAAAAACCAACTCTGGACTACAAGAACACCTCTCAAAAACCAAGGAGCAAAGAAGAAGCCACAACAAACCTGGTAGAGAGCACCTGAATCTCCCCTGCTTACAGAAATGGAGGGCGGGGAGGGAGGTGAGGCTGAGAGCCCAGAGGGGATCTCAATCCAGGGAAAGAGCAGTAAATACTGCTCACAGCCACTTGCCTGGCGACCAGGGAGCAAGGTGTGTTGAAAAGATCAGCTTATCTCTCAAGTGGAAAGGAAAGAGAGAGGGACAGACTGAGGGGCTAAGGAATGCAGGAGATGACATAAAAAAAAAAGCTGACTCATTCATACTGGAGGTGCCCATACATAGGGGAGACACTGATCCTTCTCCACAAAACAGTACTGAATTGTTTCTGGATAAGAGATCTCCAGACATCTCTCCAGCTCCAATCAGTGCAACAAGACACAGCTTAAAACAAGAAGTGGGGAGGAGGGGCAGTAACTCAGGTCTCCATGGAGATCTGAGATACACCTCCCCCTACTGAAGCTGAGAAAACACCCTGCCCCCAGAGAGATTAGTTGGCTGAAGAGGACTTCAGAGTCTCAGGTTACACCCATTGCATTCTTGGACACAGTTTTAAGGAAGCTCCCTGCTAAGATCAGTAAACAAGACTATCACCTGTTAAGAAAACAAACAAATCAAGACTTCAAAGCTGCCCAAATCTGAAAGTGGATTACAAATAATAGCTGATACCAACCCAAGAAGACCTAGAAATAACACAACTGAAAACTGGAGGCAGACAACACCAAGCCTAGACTCAACCAAATGTACAACCAAAACACCCAAACAAAGACAATGAGAAGACAAAAAAATTGCAATCCAAATGAAACCACAAGAGAAATTTTCAGGAGATGAACTGAGTGATATGGAAATAATCAAACTTCCAGATGCAGAGTTCAAAATAATGATTGTAAGGATGCTTAGGGATCTAAGAACAACAATGGATGGTCATTATGAACACCTAAATAAAAAAATAGCAAGTTTAAAAAAGAATCAGACAGAGATGACAAATAAAATATCAGAAATAAAGACCACAATGGAAGGAATTAGAAACAGAATAGATAGAGCTGAGGATCGAATCAGCAAGTTGAAGGACAACTGTAATAAAGGCATAAAAGCAGAGAAGAAAAAAGAAAAGAGACTGAAAAAGTCTGAGGAAACTCTTAGAGAGCTCTGTGAGAACATGAAGAGAAATAATATCCGCATCATAGGGGTTCCTGAAGAAGAAGAAAAAGAACAAGGGATAGAGATTTTGTTCAATCATATCATAGCTGAAAACTTCCCTAAATTAATGCAGAAGAAACTCTCACAAGTCCAAGAAGCACAGAGGACTCTATTAAAGAGAAACCAAAAAAAACCTACAACAAGACACATCATAATTAAAATACCAAAGCTAAGCAATAAAGAGAAAATATTAAAAGCAGCAAGAGAAAAAAAAGCTATCACCTACAAAGGAGCTCCCATAAGGATGATATCCGAGTTCTCAACAGAAACACTTGAGGTCAGAAGGGAATGGCAAGAAATATTCAAAGTAATGCAGAACAAGAACCTACAACCAAGACTACTTTATCCAGCAAGGCTATTGTTTAAAATCAAAGGAGAAATAAAAAGCTTCCCAGACAAAAAACAACTCAAGGAATTCATTACAATCAAACCAATGCTGCAGGAAATGTTAAGGGGCCTGTTGTAAACAGATCAAAGTGGGAAAAGAATATAGCAAAAGAGGAATACAGTCTTAAAGAATAAAATGGCAATAAACAACTACATATTAATAATAACCTTAAATGTAAATGGGTTAAATGATCCAATCAAAAGACATAGGGAAGCTGCGTGGATAAGAAAACAGGACCCGTACATATATTGTCTGTCTACAAGAGACACACCTTAGACCAAAAGATACACATAGATTGAAGGTAAAAGGATAGAAAAAAAACACTTCATGGAAATGGAAATCGAAAAAAGCTGAGGTAGCAATACTTATATCAGACAAATTGGACTTTAAAACAAAGAATATAGTAAGAGATAAAGAAGGCCACTACATAATAAAAAAGAAAGTAATCCAACAGGAAGATATATCTATTATAAATATCTATGCACCTAATATAGGATCACCTAAATATATAAAGCAGACTTTGATAAAGTTAAAGGGCACGAACAACAGCAATACTATAATAGTAGGGGATGTCAGTACCCCACTAACATCACTAGATAGATCCTCAAGAAAGAAAATTAACAAAGAAACAACAAACTTATTGGACACACTAGATCAACTCGATTTAATAGGTATCTTCAGAACCTTTCACCCTAAAGCAGCAGAATGTACATTCTTTTCAAGTGTTCATGGTACATCCTCTAGTATAGACCACATGTTAGGGCACAAAAGTGGTCTCAACAAATATAAGAATATTGAAATCATATCAAGCACTTTCTCCGATCAAAACGGCATGAAACTAGACATGAACCACAACAGAAAAGCTCAAAAATTCTCAAACACATGGAAACTAAATAGCAGGTTGTTAAATAATGAATGGATTAACAATGAGATCAAAGAAGAAATAAAAATTCCTAGAATCTAATGATAATGAGCATAAACAACTCAAAATTTATGGGACACAGCAAAAGCAGTACTGAGAGGGAAGTTCATAGCACTACAAGCACACTTTAAGAAGCTAGAAAAAGCTCAAATAAACAACTTAACCCTACATCTAAAAGAACTAGAAAAAGAACAGGAAGTAAAGCCCAAAATGTAGTAGAAGGAAGGAAATAATAAAAATCAGAGCAGAAATAAATGACATAGAGTCAAAAGAAACAATACAGAGGATCAATAAAACTAGGAGCTGGTTCTTTGAAAAGGTAAACAAGATCAATGAACCTTTAACTAGACACACTAAGGAAAAAAGGAGAGAGGTCTCAATTAAAATTAGAAATGAGAATGGATAAATAACAACTGACACAACAGAAATACAAAATATTGTAAGAAAATACTATGAAGAACTGTTTGCCAAAAAACTAGACAACCTAGATGAAATGGACAAATTCCTTGAAACATGCAATCTTCCAAAAATCAATCTGGAAGAATCAGAAAACCTAAACAGACCTATTACACCAAATGAGAGAAAACAGTTATAAAAAAACTCGCAACAAAGAAAAGTCCGGGGTCTGATGGCTTCACAACTGAATTCTACCAAATCTTCAAAGAACTAACTCCTATCCTTCTCAAACTATTTCAAAAAATTCAAGAGGAAGGAAGACTTCCAAGCTTCTTTTATGAGGCGAGCATAATTCTGATTCCAACACCAGGCAAAGACAACACAAAGAAAGAAAATTATAGGCCAATATCTCTGACGAATATAGATGCTAAAATACTCAACAAAATATTAGCAAACCGGATCCAATAATATATGAAAAAATTCATACACCATGATCAAGTGGGATTTATTCTGGGGAGGCAAGGCTGGTACAATATTCATAAATCAATCAATATGATTCATCACATAAACAAAAAGAAGGAGAAAAACCATATGATAATATCAATAGATGCAGAAAAAGCATTTGATAAAATCCAGCACCCATTCATGATCAAAACTCTCAGCAAAGTGGGAATACAGAGAACATGCTTCAACATGATAAAAGCCATCTATGAGAGAGAGACAAGATGGCGCTGGAGTAGGCGGACGTACCAGCATCTACCTCCCAGAACTAATGGGGATTACAAACTAATATTATGAACTATCAGCTGGAAAAACCAACTTTGGACTAAACTAAAAGGACTCTTCAACCAAGGAACGCTGAAGAAGCCACACAGAGACTGGTAGGAAAAGCGGAAACGCAAAGAGGGCTGCCCAGCTTCTCGGAGTGAACGGCAGCAGGGAGAGACTCGCGTGACGGAAAGTGAGTTTAGCAGAGGGGGAAGGGTCCTGAGCCCCAGGAACAAAGCCCCAGCCTGCAGCCCCAGAGCCCAGAAGAAGCTTAAGGACAGTATTTAGCTGGAAACAAGTCAGGATACTGTTTGTGAGAGAGTCTGATTTCTCAGACCCAGGATCCTTCTTAAAGGGACCACGCAGAACATCTCTCTCACAAACACTCACCCGGGGCTCCTGGAGATGGAGGGAGAGGGGAGAGAACCACAGTAACAGGAAGAGAGTGCAATCTAGGAGGCATAGGGAAAAACATTTTGGGAGATAGCCACCCTAACCCCTGGGAGGAGTCACTCCCCAAAGCTGAAGTGAATATTTCCCCCGAAAACAGCAATACCAGCAAAGGGAAGCAGGAGAGCAGCCAAACAAGCTCCCCCGCAGCATTCAGAGCAGAGTCGCATAGAAGGAGGGAGCTTTCGGATCTACAGTAGTGAGTCTTAGGGTCCGAGCTGCAACGCCCCCACCCACGCGGCTGAGGGCGCACCGGAGAGCGGGCGGCAGCGGGAGACAAAAGCGCGGTTCTGCTGGCAGAGGCGGAAGCCGGCTGGCCACCAGTGGGCTCAGGTGTGAGCTCAACCTTGCCCGGCTAGGGAGAAGGGGGCGTGCAAAAGCAGCCAAGTTCAGCTGCCGGCAGCCTGTAATCCAGCCTCCGGGAGAAGGGCGGGAAACCCAGAAAGGGTAGAAACCAGCCCCGGAGCAAGGGCAGAGGAGCACATCCCTGCCCCGCCCGTGCAACCCAGGCTTGCGGTCTGACTTGGTAGCCTCCTCCTCCAGCGAGGGTGGACCCAAAAGCCCAGAAGAGGCAGAGTTACACTATGAAGCTGAACTTGGGCACGCAGCCCTGCCTGGCGGTAGAGCCAAGGCTAGCAGCTGTTCCTTGAGTGGGATCATCCTGCAAAGGCAGGGTGAAAGCTCGGAAACAGGTGGAGACCCGCAACAGAGCAAAGGTGCTCGCCAGTGCCCTCAGGACCGAGCATAACATCACACACAGGGGCGGGGCAAAGGCCAAGGCCACCAACCCTTGTGCACCCGAGCACATGATCACAGCCACTCTCGTGAAGAGAAAATGCGGAGGCAGAAAAATACACCACAAATAAACCAAGAGAAATCCCCAGAAAAGGACCTAAGGGAATCAGATATAATCAAATTACCAGATGCAGAGTTTAAAATAACGATTGTTAGGATGCTCAAAGATATTAGAACCAACATAGATGGCCATTACGAAAACCTAAATAAAGAGATAACAAATATAAAAAAGGACATTGAAATAATAAAAAAGAATCAGACACAAATGACAAATACAATATCTGAAATAAAGAATACAATGGAAGGAATTAAAAGCAGGATGGATGAAGCAGAGAATCGAATCAGTGAGTTAGAGGACACAATAAATAAAGTCACGGAAGCAGAGCAGGAAAAAGAAAAGAAACTCAAAAATTCTGAGGAAACTCTAAGAGGGCTCTGTGACAACATGAAGAGAAATATCATCCGCATCATAGGGGTTCCTGAAGAAGAAGAAAAAGAGCAAGGGATAGAGACTTTGTTCAAACATATTATAGCAGAAAACTTCCCCCAATTAAGGCAGGAAAACATTTCACATGGTCAGGAAGCACAGAGAACTCCATTAAGGAGAAACCCAAAGAAACCAACACCAAGACACATCATAATTAAATTACCAAAGCTAAATGATAAAGAGAAAATATTAAAAGCTGCTAGAGAAAAAAGGACTATCACCTACAAAGGAGCCCCCATAAGGATGACTTCTGACTTCTCAACAGAAACACTTGAGGCCAGAAGGGAATGGCAAGAAATATTCAAAGTAATGCAGAACAAGAACCTACAACCAAGACTACTTTATCCAGCAAAGCTATCATTTAAAATTGAAGGAGAAATAAAAAGCTTTACAGACAAAAAAACTAAAGGATTTCACTGCAACCAAACCAAGGCTACAAGAAATGCTAAGGGACGTCTTGTAAACAGATGAAAAAAAAAAAAGAATATAGAAAAAGAGAAAAACAGTTTTAAAGAAAAAAAATGGCAACAAACAATTACATATAAGTAATAACCTTAAATGTTAATGGATTAAATGATCCGATCAAGAGACATAGGGTAGCTGCGTGGATAAGAAAACAAAACCCATACATATGCTGTCTACAAGAGACACACCTTAAATCAAAAGATGCACACAGACTGAAGATAAAAGGATGGAAAAAAATATTTCATGCAAATGGAAATGAAAAAAAAAGCTGGGGTAGCAATACTTATATCAGACAAAATGGACTTTAGAACAAAGACCATAGTTAGAGATAAAGAAGGTCACTACATAATGATAAAGGGAGCAATACAAAAGGAAGATATAACCATTATAAATATCTACGCACCTAATAGAGGAGCACCTAAATATATAAAGCAGACTTTGATAGACTTAAAGGGCGAGATCAACAGCAATACTATAATAGTAGGAGATTTCAATACCCCATTAACATCATTAGACAGATCCTCAAGAAAGAAAATTAACAAAGAAACAGCAGACTTAAAGAACATATTAGATCAACTCGATTTAATAGATATCTTCAAAACCTTTCACCCTAAAAGAGCAGAATATACATTCTTTTCAAGCGCTCATGGGACATTCTCTAGAATAGACCACATGTTAGGGCACAAAAGCAGGCTCAACAAATTTAAGAAAATTGAAATCATATCGAGCACTTTCTCTGATCACAATGGCATGAAACCAGAAATCAACCACAATAGAAAAATTGAAAAACATTCAAACACTTGGAAACTAAATAGCACATTATTAAACAATGAATGGGTTAACATTGAGATCAAAGAAGAAATTAAAAAATTCCTAGAAACAAATGATAATGAGCATACATCAACTCAATATTTATGGGACACAGCAAAAGCAGTACTGAGAGGGAAGTTTATATCATTACAGGCATACCTCAAGAAGCTAGAAAAAGCTCAAATAAACAACTTAACTCTGCATCTAAAAGAACTAGAAAGAGAACAGCAAGTAAAGCCAGAGCTAGTAGAAGGAAGGAAATAATAAATATCAGAGCAGAAATAAATGACATAGAGGCTAAAGAAACAATACAGAGGATCAATGAAACCAGGAGCTGGTTCTTTGAAAAGGTAAACAAGATCAATGAACCTTTAGCAAGACTCACCAAGAAAAAAAGAGAGAGGACTCAAATAAATAAAATTAGAAACGAGAGTGGAGAAATAACAACTGAAACAACAGAAATACAAAATATTGTAAGAAAATACTATGAAGAACTGTACGCCAAAAAACTAAACAACCTAGATGAAATGGACAATTTCCTTGAATCATATAATCTTCCAAAAATCAATCTGCAAGAATCAGAAAACCTAAACAGACCAATTACAACAAATGAGATTGAAACAGCTATCAAAAAACTCCCAAAAAAGAAAAGTCCTGGGCCTGATGGCTTCACAAGTGAATTCTACCAAATATTCAAAGAAGAATTAACTCCTATCCTTCTCAAGCTATTTCAAAAAATTCAAGAGGAAGGAAGACTTCCAAACTCCTTTTATGAGGGGAGCATAATTCTGATTCCAAAACCAGGAAAAGACAACACAAAAAAAGAAAATTATAGGCCAATATCCCTGATGAACTTAGATGCAAAAATCCTCAACAAAATATTAGCAAACCGGATCCAGCAATATATGGAAAAAATCATACACCATGATCAAGTAGGATTTATTCTTGGGAGGCAAGGCTGGTACAATATTCGCAAATCAATCAATGTGATTCATCACATAAACAAAAGAAAGGAGAAAAACCACATGATAATTTCAATAGATGCAGAAAAAGCATTTGATAAAGTCCAGCACCCATTCATGATCAAAACTCTCAGCAAAGAGGGAATACAGGGAACATACCTCAACCTGATAAAGGCCATTTATGACAAACCCACAGCCAACATCATACTCAATGGGCAAAAATTAAAAGCAATCCCCTTAAGATCAGGAACAAGGCAGGGGTGCTCCCTTTCACCATTCTTATTCAACATAGTTCTGGAAGTCCTAGCCACAGCAATCAGACAAGAAAAAGAAATAAAAGGCACCCAAATTGGAAAAGAAGAAGTAAAACTATCATTATTTGCAGATGACATGATATTGTATATAGAAAACCCTAAAGTCTCAGTCAATAAACTACTAGACCTGATAAAAAAATTTGGCAAGGTGGCAGGATATAAAATCAATACTCAGAAATTAGAGGCATTTTTATACACTAATAATGAACTGTCAGAAAGAGAAATCAAGGAATCAATCCCCTTTACCATTGCAACCAAAAAAATAAAGTACCTAGGAATAAATCTAACCAAGGAGATTAAAGACTTGAACTCGGAAAATTATAAAACATTGATAAAAGAAGTCAGGGAAGATACGAATAAGTGGAGGCATATACCGTGCTCATGGTTAGGAAGAATAAACATCATTAAAATGTCTATATTACCCAAAGCAATTTATAAATTCAATGCAATACCAATGAAAATACCAATGACTTACTTCAAAAACATAGAACACATATTCCAAAAATTTATATGGAACCAAAAAAGAACACGAATAGCCTCAGCAATCCTGAAAAGGAAGAAAAAAGCGGGAGGTATCACACTTCCAGATATCAAGTTATATTATAAGGCCATTGTACTCAAAACAGCATGGTACTGGCATAAAAACAGGCACATAGATCAATGGAACAGAACAGAGAACTCAGAAATAAACCCACAGCTCTATGGACAACTGGTATTTGACCAAGGAGGTAAGACAATACAATGGAGTAAAGACAGCCTCTTCAACAAATGGTGTTGGGAAAACTGGACAGCTACCTGCAAAAAAATGAAATTAGACCACCAACTTATACCACTCACAAAATAAACTCAAAATGGATAAAAGACTTGAATATAAGCCGTGAAACCATAAGCATCTTAGAAGAAAACATAGGCAGTAAGCTCTCTGACATCTCTCGCAGCAATATATTTGCTGATTTGTCTCCACAGGCAAGTGAAATAAAAGACAGGATAAACAAGTGGAATTTTATCAAACTAAAAAGCTTCTGCACAGCTAAAGGCAATAAGAACAGAATAAAAAGACAAACTACACAATGGGAGAATATATTTGACATAGCGTCTGATAAGGGGTTAATAACCAAAATTTATAAAGAACTTGTAAAACTTAATACCAGGAAAACAAACAATCCAATCCAAAAATGGGCAAAATAAATGAATAGACACTTCTCCAAAGAGGACACACAGATGGTCAATAGGCATATGAAAAAATGTTCAACATCACTAATGATTAGAGAAATGCAAATTAAAACCACAATGAGATATCACCTCACACCAGTCAGAATGGCGCTCATCAATAAAACAACACAGAATAAGTGTTGGCAAGGATGTGGAGAAAAGGGAACCCTCCTGCACTGCTGGTGGGAATGCAGACTGGTGCAGCCACTGTGGAAAACAGTATGGAGATTCCTCAATAAATTAAAAATCGAACTGCCTTTTGACCCAGCTATACCACTGTTAGGAATATACCTTAAGAACACCATAGCACTGTTTGAAAAGAAGAAATGCACCCTCATGTTTATGGCAGCATTGTTCATAATAGCAAAGATTTGGAAACAGCCCAAGTGTCCATCAGAGGACGAGTGGGTAAAAAGCTTTGGTATATATATACTATGGAATATTACTCAGCCATAGGAAATGATGACATCGGATCTTTTACAACAACATGGATGGGCCTTGAAAACATTATACTGAGTGAAAGAAGTAAACCAGAAAAAACTAAGAACTATATGTTTCCACACATAGGTGGGACATAAAGATGAGACTCAGAGACATGAACAACAGTGTGGGGGTTACAGGGTGGGGGGAGGAGAGGGAGGGGGTTGGGGTAGGGGAGGGGCACAAAGATCATGGCTTTTCAGCATTTGCCATATTCCCCCCTTAATCTATAGACAGACAGCAAATATTTACGTATGGTGTTCCCACTATAAAGACTGCTGTCTTAGGGACAAATGCTGATAAGCTATTTCAGCAGTTCCTCCTTCTTTAAAGACTTATATGTAAACATAGAGCTCCATGTTTCATAGGACATACTCAAGCTCACTCCATTCTCCCTGGTGCTTTAGCACAAGGGAATGCCCCCCCCTTTTATTTTTTATTTATTTATTTATTTATTTTTTAGTATTTTTTCTTTTATTTATTTATTTTTTGTATATTTCTGAGGATGGGGATGGGGAGGCAGTCAGACAGACTCCTGCATGTGCCTGACTGAGATCCCCCTGGCATGCCTACCGGGGGGAATGCTCTGCCCATCTGTGATGTTGCTCTGTTACAACCGGAGCCATTCTAGCGACTGGGGCGGAAACCATGGGGCCATCCTTAGGGTCCAGGGTGGATTTGCTCCGGTTGAACCTTGGCTGCGGGCCGGAGGAGAGAGACCAAGAGGAAGGAGAGGGGGAGGAGTGGAGAGGTAGATGGGCGCTTCTCCTGTGTGCTCTGGCTGGGAATCGAACCCGGGAATCCTACACACTAGGCCAATGACTCCGACAGGTCTACCATATCATGCTTTTTACTTAAAGAAAAAATTTACATTTCTTTTGAATGCTGATGAACAGGAGACACCAAATCTTTTTCGCCTGCAAACTACTACCTTCTTTATTAGATCTAGCTAATAACACTGTTCTGTCTTTTCTCCAAATAGCTCCAGATATATGGAAAAGATTTATATAGGCGGAAGGGGATCCTCAAACCCCTCAGCGAGAGCTTCTGAGAATGGCTTTTAAGATACCTAGAGGCAGAAAAAGCCCAATAGAGATCAGGGGAACTACCAGCTTTTAGGATACACCCTTAAAGGCTCCAACACCCCAAAGGGGTCTCATAGGATGCCATCTGGGTCCTGCTTCAATAGTGGAAAGGAAGGTCATTGAGCTAAAGCCTGCCAGGCTTACACGCCTCTGCTGTGAGGAAACAGAGACACTGGAAGGTAGGCTTCCCCCTCGCTCCTCTAAGGGAGGGTTCAGTCTCTTCCAGCCCTGATCCAGCCACCTATGACCTAACCTTGCCCAGAAAGCTGGGGTTTGCCACTGAAGGCTGAAGGTGCCCAGGGCTGTCGGCCCCATCTACGACACTGTGGACAAGCCTAGGGTATTTCTTCCAAGAAGCAGGTAAACTGATCTCATTCGCACAAGGGCCACTTAACTATGTTTTGCCGGAATAGTCAGGTTTTTTATTCTTCCCTCAAAGATCTCTGTTGTGGGTGTTGATAGTCCTATTTTCTGCTGCTTTGCTTAATATATAGTGTTTCCTTTATCCCTCCTACCTCAATGCCACACTCATATTTCAGGCTGAGACCTACTCTTAATTTAGAGCTCTCTTTCCTCCTTTTGCCAACTTCTATTATGAATCTACCTTTGCCACCCAGCTTAGTGTATCCCAAGGTTCTCTTTACCAGGCCACAGTCACAGAGCTCCAGGGAAAAGCAACCTGGTCTCAACTCTCCAGGCAGAGGAGAACAGAAGCTCCATATCCACGCATGCTGCAAATGGCTTTTTCCAGTCTGACTGAATCATTACCAGCTAGAAGCAGCGGTCATTGGAACTTGGACATGAGCTGCAAAGTATAGAATGGTGACAACATTCCAGTGCCATGCGGACTTTTCCTGTGGGGAACTTTCCTGGAATCCTGCTCCCTGAGACAGCTCCTAACAGACTGAACTGTGGTTGGGTTGCATTTTTCAGGGATTTGGCATGGTGATGGGGCCAACTTGGACTTGGTGAACATGTTAAGGATACTACTCATTCATGGATTCTTGCTGTATTGGCCAAGAGTTTGCTTAAAGGCTGTTAATCACTGTAAAAAAAATAGAGGACTGGATGAAGAAGATGGGGCATATATACACCATGGTATATTATTCAGCTAGGAGAAAGGGTGACATCGGATCATTTATAGCGGAATGGTGGAGTCTTGGTAGCATTGTGCGGGGTGAAATAAGCAAATCAGAAAAAAACAGGAACTGCAGGATTCCATACATTGGTGGGACATAAAAGCGAGA
Organism: Saccopteryx bilineata; assembly: GCF_036850765.1. Taxonomy (NCBI): domain Eukaryota; kingdom Metazoa; phylum Chordata; class Mammalia; order Chiroptera; family Emballonuridae; genus Saccopteryx; species Saccopteryx bilineata. Next base: position 123,363,814 of record NC_089493.1, read on the forward strand.
CTAAGAGGCATGAACAGGAGTGTGGTGGCTATGGGGGGTGGGGAGATGGAAGGAGGGAGAGGGGGAGGGGGAGGGGTACAGAGAGAACTGGATGGAGGGTGGCGGAGGACGATCTCTCTTCAGGTGATGGGTATGCAACAGAACTAAATGACAAGATAACCTGGAAATGTTTTCTTTGAATGTATGTACCCTGATTTACTGATGTCACTCCATTAAAATAAAAATTTATTTATAAAAAAAAAAAAGCCATCTATGAGAAACCCACAGCGAACATCATACTCAATGGGCAAAAATTAAAAGCAATACCTTTAAGATCAGGAACAAGGCAGTGGTGCCCCCTTTCACCACTCTTATTTAACATAGGCCTGGAAGTTCTAGCCACAGCAATCAGACAAGAAGAAGAAAGAAAATGCATTCAAGTTGGAAAAGAAAAAGTAAAATTATTATTATTTGCAGATGATATGATATTGTTTATAAAACCCCTAAAGTCTCAGTCAAAAAACTACTGGACCTGATAAATGAATTCAGCAAAGTGGCAGGATATAAAATCAATACTCAGAAATCAAAGGCATTTTTATATGGCAACAATGAACAGTCAGAAACAGAAATTAAAGAAACAGTCTTCTTCACTATTACAACCCCCCAAAAATAAAGTACCTAGGAGTAAACTTAACCAAGGAGACTAAAGACTTGTACTCAGAAAATTACAAAGCATTGATAAAAGAAATCAAGGAAGATACAAACAAGTGGAAGCATATACCGTGCTCATGGTTAGAAAGAATAAAATGTCTATATTACCCAAAGCAATCTATAAATTCCATGCAATACCAATTAAAATACCAATGACATACTTCAAAGATATAGATCATATATTTCAAAAATTTATATGGAACCAAAAAAGAACACGAATAGCCTCAGCAATCTTAAAAAAGAAGAATAAAGTGGGAGGTATCACACTTCCTGATATCAAGTTATACTACAAGGCCATTGTACTCAAAACAGCATGGTACTGGCATAAGAACAGGCATATAGATCAATGGAACAGAACAGAGAACCCAGAAATAAACCCACAGCTCTATGGACAACTGATATTTGACAAAGGAAGTAAGGAAATACAATGGAGTAAAGACAGCTTCTTTAACAAATGGTGTTGGGAAAATTGGACAGCTACCTGCAAAAAAATGAAACTAGATCAGCAGCTTACACCACTCACAATAATAAACTCAAAATGATAAAAGAATTAAATGTAGGCCATGAAACCATAAGCATTTTAGAAGAAAACATTGGCAGTAATCTCTCCAACATCTCTCAGAGCAATATGTTTGCTGATTTATCTCCATGGGGAAGTGAAATAAAAGACAGGATAGACAAATGTGACTTTATCAAATCAAAAAGCTTCTGCCCAGCTAAAGACAATAAGAACAAAATAAAAAGACAAATTACACAATGGGAGAACATATTTGACAATACATCTGATAAGGGGTTAATAACCAAAATTTATAAAGTACTTGTAAATCTCAACACCAGGAAGACAAACAATCCAATCAAAAAATGGGCCAATGAAATGAATAGACTCTTCTCCAAAGAGGACATACAGATGGCCAATAGACATATGAAAAAATGCTCAATATCACTAATCATTAGAGAAATGCAAATTAAAACCACAATGAGATATCACCTCACACCAGTCAGAATGGCGCTCATCAACAAAACTACACAGAATAAGTGCTGGCGAGGATGTGGAGAAAAGGGAACCCTCCTGCACTGCTGGTGGGAATGCAGACTGGTGCAGCCACTGTGGAAAACAGTATGGAGATTCCTTACAAAACTGAAAATCGAACTGCCTTTTGACCCAGCTATCCCAGTTTTAGGAATATACCCCAAGAACACCATAGAACGGTTCCAAAAGGAGAAATGCACATCCATGTTTGTGGCAGCATTGTTCACAATAGCGAAGATCTGGAAACAGTCCAAATGTCCGTCAGAGGACAAGTGGACTAAAAAGCTTTGGTACATATAAACTATGTAATACTACTCAGCCATAAGAAATGATGACATCGGATCATTTACAATAACATGGATGGACCTTGATAACATTATATGGAGTGAAATTAGTAAATCAGAAAAAACTAAGAACTATATGAATCCCTATATAAATGGGACATAAAAATGAGACTCAGAGACATGAACAAGAATGTGATGGCAATGGGGGTGGGGGAGTGGGGGGAGAAAGGAGGGGCCGAGGAAGGAGAGAGGGGGTGGGGGAGGTGAGGGGCACAAAGAAAACCAGATAGAAGGTGACAGAAGACAATTTGACTTTGGGTGAATGGTATACAGCACAATAAAATGTCAAAATAATCTGGAGATGTTTTCTCTCAACATATGTACCCTAATTTTATCAATGTCACTGCATTAAATTTAAATATATATATATATATAAACCTTTCTATATCCCCCATTTCCAACGTAAAATAAATCCATTCACATTCTTGCCAGGATATATAAAATCCGCATAACCTATGACTCCTACCTTTCTCTCCAACATTGTGTCCATTTCTTACTCCAAAATCCAGAAACACTAAATGCTGTTTGGCACCCCATATCTTTGCTCTCATGTTCACTTCTCTGCATAGTGGTTCTTTCTCACCTCTCCATGTCAAGCTCACTCTAGGTCTTTATCGTTCAGCTCAAGCATAATCTAATCTAGAAAACCTTCCCTGACCACACTGGGTCATATGAATACTCTGTGATTCACAAAAAGCATGTGTGCTTTCTAGATTACATTATAACTATTTGTATTTCAAACTTCAAAAAGACTGAGTTTTTCAAGGCACTTGCTCATTTTCTAACAAAAACTTCAAGGTTTCTTATTCATCTGTGTGATTCCCACTGTTAGAAGAGTACCAGTTTAGAGGTGCTCAGTAAATAGCATTAAGCAATTTATGGGAAGGGAAAAGAAAGAAAAACTCCTCCAAAACTATTAAATGCCAAATCTGTGTCAAGTGCTATACATTTTCACCTCTATTAATTGTTTCAACCATGATGTAAAGTTAGGTATTATATTTCTACTAGAAAATTAAGGTTCATTTAGGTCAAATAAAATTCTGAGATTTAACCCAAGTTATTTAATTTCAAAGACTCTTTTCCATGTTGTTCCTTCCCACCTCAATAGTCAAGTTTAATAGCAATGGGTAAATTCCATGATATAGTCAACTCTAATTACACTCAAAGACATGATGTGGCATGCAGGGAAAAACGATACTTAGATAAACTTGGATTTGTCACTTTAGGCATTGTAAAAATTATAAACTTTATAATGTTCAGTTGTATACTTATAAAAAGAATTTTTAAAAAGATATTACCAGTACCTACTTTACAGGGATCTTTGTTAGAACCACAGGGAACAAATATATACCTCCTATATAATGTCTGGTGAAGATGAACTATTTAATAAAAAGTTGGCAATGATGGAATAAATTATTTCATCCAGATACAATCAAAGCTACCAACAACTAGAGAAATGGCCGACCATGCTATATTCCTGCTCTGTCCCACCCTCAGACACAAATGGTAACAAAGGACTATAGTCATTAGATGGAAGAAAATTCTAAAAGGGCTTTTATAACCATCAATAAAATAATTAAGTGATAGCTGGGTAGCTTAGTTGGTTAGAGCATCATCTGAATATGCCAAGATTGTGGGTTTAATTCCATCAGGGCACATACAAGATTCAACCAATGAATGCATAAATAAGTGGAACAACAAATCAATGTTTCTCTCTCTCTCTCTCTCTTTCTCTCTCTCTCTCTTTCTCTCTCCCTTCCTCTCTCCCTCTCAAATTAATAACTTTTTAAAAATAGGGTAATTAAATCTTTAAAATTTTAAATATAAAATATAGTTAAAACCAATTTTCTGAAGAAAGATATATTCTTCTGTAGTGCCTGATCAGGCAATGGTACTGTGGATAGAGCATGAACCGGGGACACTGAGAACCCAGATTTGAAACCCTGAGGTCGCTCGCTTGAGTGCAGATTCACCAGCTTGAGCATAGGGTTGCTGGCTTGTGGTGGGATTATAAATATGCTTCATGGTCACTGGCTTGATCCTAAAGGTCACTGGCTTGAAGCTCAAGGTTGCTGGCTTGAAGCTCAAGGTTGCTAGCTTGAGCAAGGAGTCACTGGTTTAGCTAGAACCCCCAAGTCAAGGTATATATGAGAAAACAATCAATAAACAACTGAAGTGCTGCAACAACAAGTTGATGTTTCTTATCTTTCTCCCTTTCTGTCTGTCTCTCTCTCTCTCTCTCTCTCTCTAAAATATATGTGTGTGTGTGTGTATGCTCAAACAATTATAAATCATTTCATTTCTCTTCTATGTATGAGGAAAGTATCTTCATAAAATAAAAGGTATCCCTTATGGAGAAATTATTTGATATTTTGAGGTATCTAAGATGTTGCAATATGGAAGAATTCAATTCAGTGCATTTGATTTACATCATAAACTAATCATTTCAACTGAGTTTTCTTCACATTTCCTGAAAGTATAAAGTTTGGGAAAGGTCTTATTTCTGGGTGACTTCTTACATGTTGCAGTAGCCAGTTGCAGTATAAAAATGTGCAGTACTTTAGCAATTCATCAAAAAGGCTGATAAAGTCAGAATTTTTGCTGCACCCTATATGTTTTTGGTTTTTTGCTTATTACCTTATTCATTGGTCCTGTTGGGCAAAAATTAGAAGCCCACATATACTTCATTTTAACCCAAATCTTGGCAGCTTCAAATCTTTACCAGATCTTTCAGAGCAATTTAAAATCAATTTGAGGGCAAGTCTATACTGAATGAGCAAGGCTGGACATGCCCAATTATTCAGTAATTGTTCAACAATGGTAAGGTAGACTGAGGACATGGACAATTTGTGTGGTACAGGGGTGTTTGTGAAGCTTCATTCCACAGCAGAAATAAAGTAAGAATTTAAATATTTCTGTGTGCATTTCCAATTTAATGGTTTCTACCCTATTGTTAATAAAAATCAAAATAAATGATTTAAATCTTTGTTAAGCTTAAGGAGAAAGATGATGAGTAATGATAATTTGAAGATGGTTCATCTATCATGGTTTTCCTGATTATAAAATTTATAAGACTATGTATTCTGAAGTCTTACTGGAAGCATTAAAAAAATTGCTTCAAAAATTTTCTGCCTATATTAAAAATCTTAGGTTTAATTTCTTTAACCCTGCCAGTAAGTCTCGTTTCAGGGCTCCCAGCAGATGACCAACCACAAAGGAATGTCTGATGTTACAAGCCAAGAAGTTCTGGATGATTGAAAACTGCTAGAAGTTAAACATACTCAAACTTCCATAAAAGACCATCCTTTGTCCAGCAGCCAATCAGATGATGCCCCATGATCCTTCCTAATCCCCCTCTCTAACCCTTAAAAAGTGCGGTCTTAGGCTGTGCCTGGCTAGACTCTCCCTTACAAGTCAACCCAGCAGGGTTCCTTTCAATAAAGCCTGTTACACTGGTCTTTTCAAACTCCAATGGATTCTAACAAAAAGCAGTAATGATTGCTCATTTAAATAATTCATTCCATGTAAAAAAAGTCTTTAATGTTTGCTAAAGTGCTTGGGATGCAGTGATGGCATGTTTTCTGGGACTCATTCTGGGTTTGTTTGTGCTATACAAACAGAAGTTGTCATTGCTAAAAGAGTGTCAAAGTGACCAAGTGTTTCTGACCATTTAAGAGTCAGGCAGTGCTTTCCATTTATACTGTTTGGTGGAAATCAATTGTTTTAGAGCTTGACTTGTCACTTTGCAATTGAACAAATATTACATACCATTTCTAAGGTAAAACATTTTGTTCAAATACATGGTAAGCTTTTTTTTGATGTTGATAGATATATCTAACCAAGTGCTAACAAGGCCCAGAAGTGACTGCCAATGGCAATCAAAAGCTTGAGAACTAGCCAACTGTCTGTTGACTAAATCACTTCTCTGCTATAACTTGATTTACAGACACCCACAAACCTCTAAAATTTCTCTAGAGTGGTAGCTGGTTTGGATGATTTTACTTGTAATTGTTACCTGAGCAAATAATTCTGTATTTCTGATCATCTCATTCATTTCTTCAATAGCGTCATATTAGAAGTGATTCCCATCAGACTGAGAAACCACACTGCCTATAAAAACATTGCACTAACACAACAACAAAAAAAAGCCTGATTTTCTGAAGCATTCAAGGATGGTTAAAAGTAGTATACAGGGATGACATCAGAGTAATGGCATGGTAGGAAGCTGTAACAATAAATCTCCCCCAAAACTCAGCAAGATCTTCAACCAGAAACAGAAAAACCTATCCTTGGAGCCTCCAGATGTTTCGCAATATACCCGAAGGTATGGTCGAGCGAAAAATTGGCTAAATATATAATCAAACCCCGAAGGAAATAGGGAGTAAGAAATGCTTCGCCTCCCTCACTAACCTAAATAGGGCTGCTTTCACTGGGAACTGAGAGTATAGAAACTGAGGCAGGCAAAGGGGGTGAATAGATCCAGGCCACGGCACAAACTGCCGAGCCAGACTGTGGCATGGAGATCCAAGCCAAGGAAAAACTGTGCCTGTGGCAACCCAGTCAATACAAGCTAAAACTTGCACCAAACCCAGACAAAGAAAGACAAGTAGGGCAGCCATTTTCCCTGATCTCCTGGTCAGTGCACGCAGATAGTGGGCGAGAAATTCCTTCAAAAGCCCTGGGAGTGGGCGCCCATGTTATCCCAGAGGGGGGCAGAGTCAGGGGCCATTGTGTGGGCCAAAAGTGGAATCTCCAGGCCACCCATTGCCCTGAAAAAGCTACACATGGGGAGGGAGCAAGAGCCAATTCCAACACTGGAACTTTTTTGTGCGGGCAGAGGTTTCACTCAGAGTGTGAGACTGCCGGTCTGATATCCTGGTCTGCGCACAGATAGTGAGTGAGAATTTCCTCCAAGCGCCCCAGGAGTGAGCACCTGCCCATGTTACCGGACAGAGTGGCAGAGTCAGAGATCTTTGTGTGTGTGAAAGCCCTGCCTGATTATGCTAGCAACTCTGACTGACTGAGCCTTACCCAGAGCCCTGTGCTGAGTGGGAATAGAGTGGGGAGTTGCCAGCTCTTTGAGCCTCTTACTATCCAGGCAGAGGCAGCAGCAACCCCATAGCTAGATTATCAGGCTACTAATTGAGGAAGGAAAGACTAGGAGAGATGCTTCAGGAACACAGACTCTCTCACTGTCGGAGTCTATACATGCTAATGAGCCTCAACTGCCAACAAGACTGAAGCACAATACATGACATCGCCATAGAGACTTATCAACTGCAAACCTCTACCTGAGCATGCCAAAGGGGCAGAACCCGGGGTACAGAGTCACCAACCAGGAAGAGGGAGAGAAAAGAAAAAGCAAGAAGATAACCTCTCAAAATCAAGAATATTCCGCAGACTTTATAACCTATCCCATTTTATTATATTTGTTCATTTGTTTCTCTTATCTTCATTCTTGATTTTTTTTTCCTCCTTCCAATTTGGTCATTTAACTCTCTGCCGGTCATACTCTCTCCTCTCCTTGAACTACACTACTCATAAGTGTTACATCTCCCATTATCTTTTCTTTCCTCTTCCTTTCTCTCTATGAGTGTTGCACTCCAAAACCCTTAACTCTCTCTCCCTCTCTCTCCCCTTTTTTCTTTTTTCTTCTTTTAGTGGTTCCCTCTTTTTTTTCCTCTCTTTCTTTTCTACCTCTATATTAGTTTTTTCCTTTCTCCTTTATGCCTCTTCTCATTTAAACCTCAATAACAAACATATTATATTATCTGGGACTCAAACATATGTTTGTAGCATTTAGGGGAGTTTTTATTTCACCTTTTTAACTCACTAGCAGTGCTCCCATCCTTGGCTCTCCATTTTATCGAGTTCTTGTTCCACTAAATAAAACAGTAATTTTTTAATTTGTGCCCCCATTTTCCTGTTTCCCTCTTATTCCTCTCATCATAACTCTTAGTCAACCAACACCTAAAAGCAAATCATTTTATTTTTGACCCAAATTTTTTATTTATTTGCTTTTTGTGGGTCCATGCCCCCTTTTTTTTACTTTTTTTCTTTTTTCTTTTTTTTTTTTTTTTGCCCATGTATTACTTCTGCCAAATTCAGGCCCTCCATTACAGGCATTGTTTGTTATATTTAGTACAATATAATTCACAGTTCACCACAAGATTTACTCAAGAAAGAAGAGAAAGGAGAGGAGAGTAAAAGGAGGGGGGGAATAATTTCTTTTTTAAAAATTTTTATTTTCTTTTACTTTTCTTTATTTAATTATTAATTTTTTTAAAAAAACAACTCTTTTCAATTTTTTATTTTTATTTTTAATTTTTTATTCTTTACTAAATTTCATTAATACTATCAACATAACAACCCTCAGATGCCAATAAAAAAGAGAAAATAGAATATCATGGATACAAAAGAAAGACAGGTAACACAGATAAATGAGGAAAAATCTATGGAGAAAAAATTTAATATATTGGAAACCTTGGAGTTAAACGACAGAGAATTTAAAATAGAAATCCTAAAAACACTCAGAGATACACAAGAAAACACAGAAAGGCAATTTAGGAAGCTCAAAAAAAACAACTCAATGAACACAAAGAATATATTTCCAAGAAAAGTGAACATATAAAAACAAATCAAACAGAGATGAAAAACTGAATTTATGAGCTGAAAAATGAGGTAACAAGCTTAGCTAATAAAACAGGCCAGATAGAATGTAGGATTAGTGAAATACAAGACAAGCAACTTGAGGCACAACAGAGAGAAGAAGAGAGAGGCTCAAAAATTAAAAAAAATGAAATAGCCCTACAGGAATTATCTGACTCCATCAAAAAGAATAACATAAGAATAATAGGTATCTCAGAGGGAGAAGAGAGAGAAAATGGAATGGAGAACATACACAAACAAATAATAAATGAGAACTTCCCAAGCCTGTGAAAGAAGTAAAGCCTCAAATTCAGGAAGCAAACAGAACTCCAAGTTCTCTTAACCCCAACAAACCTACTCCAAGGCACATCATAATGAAACTGGCACAAACCAATGGCAAAGAAAAAATTCTCAAGGCAGCCAAGGAAAAGAAGAATACAACATATAAAAGAAGGCCTATTAGATTATCATCCAATTTCTCAACAGAAACTCTACAAGCTAAAAGAGAGTGGACCTCAATATTTAAAGTCCTGAAAGAGAGGAACTTTCAGCCACGAATACTATACCTATCAAAGCTATTTTTCAAATATGAAGAAGAAATAAAAACACTCACAGATTCAGAAAAGATGAGGGAATTTATCATCAGAAAACCCCCACTCCAGGAATTATTAAAGGGGTTTCTCCAATCAAATACAAAGAACAAGAGCAACAAAAAAAGGCAAAAGTAAAAGTTCCAAGAAGAACACAATAAAACCAAATTTAAACTGTGACAACAACAAAAAGAAAGGGAGGAAGAGGATGGAGATTAACAGTAGCAAAGGACGATGGAGTGCAAAAGTACTCACAAAATAGTGCACTACAATGAACAGGGTAGGAACCCCTTTCATTACTTAAAGGTAACCACCATTGAAAAAACCACCACAGAAGCATATGATTTAAAAAAAGATAGCAACAGAGGAAAGATGTATGGAATACAACCAAATAAAAACAAAAGATAGAAAAATGAAAGAGAAGGATCAAACAAGACACAAAACTAACAGAAAGCAATCTATAAAATGGCAATAGGGAACTCACAAGTGGCAATAATTACAATAAATGTAAACGGATTAAACTCACCAATAAAAAGGCACAGAGTAGCAGAATGGATTAAAAAAGAAAATCCAACTGTATGCTGCCTACAAGAAACTCATCTAAGTAACAAGAATAAAAACAAATTCAAAGTGAAAGGCTGGAAAACAATACTCCAAGCAAATAACATGCAAAAAGAAGCACGCATAGCAATACTCATATCTGATAATGCTGACTACAAGACAACAAAAGTACTCATAGACAAAAATGACCATTTCATAATGGTTAAGGGGACACTGAATCAAGAAGACATAACAATTATTAATATATATGCACCAAACAAAGGAGCACCAAAATATATAAGACAGCTACTTACTGACCTTAAAACAAAAACTGACAAAAATACAATCATACTTGGAGACTTCAATACACCGCTGATGGCTCTAGATCGGTCATCTAAACAGAGAATCAACAAAGATATAGTGGCCTTAAACAAAACACTAGAGCACCTGGATATGATAGATATCTACAGGACATTTCATCCCAAAGTGACAGAATATACATTTTTCTCCAGTGTACATGGATCATTCTCAAGAATTTACCATATGTTGGGCCACAAAAACAACATCAGCAAATTCAGAAAAATCAAAGTTGTACCAAGCATATTTTCTGATCATGAAGCCTTGAAACTAGAATTCAACTGCAAAAAAGAGGGAAAAAATCCCACAAAAATGTGGAAACTAAACAACATACTTTTAAAAAATGAATGGGTAAAAGAAGAAATACGCACAGAAATCGAAAGATATATACAGACAAATGAAAATGACAATACGACATATCAGAATCTATGGGATGCAGCAAAAGCAGTGATAAGAGAGATGTTCATATCACTTCAGGCATATATGAACAAACAAGAGAGAACCCAAGTGAACCACTTAACTTCACACCTTAAGGAACTAGAAAAAGAAGAACAAACACAACCCAAAACCAGCCAAAGAAAGAAGATAATCAAAATCAGAGCAGAAATAAATGAAATAGTGAACAGAAAAACTATAGAAAAAATTAATAGAACAAGGAGCTGGTTCTTTGAAAAGATCAACAAAATTGACAAACCCTTGGCAAGACTTACCAAGGAAAAAAGAGAAAGAACTCATATAAACAAAATCCAAAATGAAAGAGGAGAAATCACCACGGACACCATAGATATACAAAGAATTATTGTAGAATACTACGAAAAACTTTATGCCACTAAATTCAACAACCTAGAAGAAATGGATAAATTCCTAGAACAATACAGCCTTCCTAGACTGAGTCAAGAAGAAGCAGAAAGCCTAAACAGACCTATTATATTAGTAAAGAAGAAATAAAAGAAACCATGAAAAACCTCTCCAAAGGCCCTGGCCGGTTGGCTCAGCGGTAGAGCGTTGGCCTGGCGTGCAGGGAACCCGGGTTCGATTCCCGGCCAGGGCACATAGGAGAAGCACCCATTTGCTTCTCCACCCCCTCTCCTTCCTCTCTGTCTCTCTCTTCCCCTCCCGCAGCCAAGGCTCCATTGGAGCAAAGATGGCCCGGGCGCTGGGGATGACTCCTTGGCCTCTGCCCTGGGCACTAGAGTGGCTCTGGTCACGGCAGAGCGACACCCCGGAGGGGCAGAGCATTGCCCCCTGGTGGGCAGAGCGTCGCCCCTGGTGGGCGTGCCGGGTGGATCCCGGTCGGGCGCATGCGGGAGTCTGTCTGACTGTCTCTCCTCGTTTCCAGCTTCAGAAAAAAAAAAAACTCCCCCAAAATAAAAGTCCAGGCCCAGATGGCTATACCAGCGAATTTTATCAAGCATTCAAAGAAGACTTGGTTCCTATTCTACTGAAAGTCTTCCAAAAAATTGAAGAAGAAGCAATACTTTCAAACACAATTTATGAGGCCAACATAACCCTCATACCAAAACCAGGCAACGATGGCACAAAAAAAGAAAACTACAGACCAATATCTCTAATGAATACAGATGCTAAAATACCAAACAAAACACTAGCAAATCAAATACAACAACATATTTAAAAAATAATACATCATGATCAAGTGGGATTCATCCTAGAATATCAAGGGTGGTTCAACATACGTAAAACAGTTAACGTAATACACCATATCAAAAAAAACAAAGAACAAAAACCACATGATCTTATCAATAGATGCAGAAAAGGCTTTTGATAAAATACAACACAATTTTATGTTTAAGACTCTCAACAAAATGGGTATAGAAGGAAAATATCTCAACATGATAAAGGCTATATATGATAAATCATCAGCTAACATCATATTGAATGGCATTAAAACTGAAGGCTTTCCCCCTCAAATCAGGAACAAGAAAGGGTTGTCCACTCTCTCCACTCTTATTTAATGTGGTACCAGAGGTTCTAGCCAGAGCAATCAGACAACACAAAGAAATAAACGGCATCCATATTGGAAAAGAAGAAGTAAAGGTATCACTTTTTGCAGATGATATGATCCTATACATCAAATACCTCAAAGAATCCACAAAAAGACTACTAGAAACAATAAGCCAATACAATAAGGTCGCAGGATACAAAATTAACATACAGAAGTCAATAGCCTTTCTATATTCCAACAATGAAACATTTGAGAATGAACTCAAAAAAATAACCCCCTTCACAATTGCAACAAAAAAAATAAAAATACCTAGGAATAAACATAACAAAGAATGTAAAGGACTTATATCATGAAAACTATAAACCATTGTTAAGGGAAATCGAAAAAGATATAATGAGATGGAAGAATATTCCTTGTTCTTGGTTAGGACTAATAAATATAATCAAGATGGCCATATTACCCAAAGCAATATATAAATTTAATGCAATTCCCATCAAAATTCCAATGACATTTTTTAAAGAAATGGAGCAAAAAATCATCATATTTATATGGAACTATAAAAAACCCCAAATAGCCAAAGCAATCCTAAAGAAAAAGAATGAAGCTGGGGGCATTACAAAACCTGACTTCAAACTATATTATAGGGCCACGACAATCAAAACAGCATGGTACTGGCAGAAAAATAGACAGACCAATAGAACAGAATAGAAAACCCAGAAATAAAACCACATATATATAGTCAAATAATTTTTGATAAAGGGGCCAACAACCACAATGGAGAAAAGAAAGCCTCTTCAATAAATGGTGCTGGGAAAACTGGAAAGCCACATGCAAAAGAATGAAATTGGGCTACAGTTTGTCCCCTTGTACTAAAATTAACTCAAAATGGATCAAAGATCTAAAAATAAGACCTGAAACAATAAAGTACATAGAAGAAGACATAGGTACTAAACTCATGGCCTTTGGTTTTAAAGAGCATTTTATGAATTTGACTCCAAAGGCAAGAGAAGTGAAGGCAAAAATTAATGAATGGGACTACATCAGACTAAGCAGTTTTTGCTCAGCAAGAGAAACTGATAACAAAATAAACAGAAAGCCAACTAAATGGGAAATGATATTTTCAAACAACAGCTCAGATAAAGGCCTCATATCCAAAATATACAAAGAACTCATAAAACTCAACAAACAAACAATCCAATAAAAAAATGGAAAGAGGACATGAACAGATACTTCTCCCAGGAAGAAATACAAATGGCTAACAGATATATGAAAAGATGCTCATCTTCCTTAGTTATTAGAGAAATGCAAATCAAAACTGCAATGAGATACCACCTCACACCTGTTAGATTAGCTATTATTAACAAGACAGGTAATAGCAAATGTTGGAGAGGCTGTGGAGAAAAAGGAACCCTCATACACTGTTGGTGGGAATGTAAAGTAGTACAACCATTATGGAAGAAAGTATGGTGGTTCCTCAAAAAACTGAAAATAGAACTACCTTATGACCCAGCAATCCCTCTACTGGGTATATACCCCAAAAACTCAGAAACATTGATACGTAAAGACACATGCAGCCCCATGTTCATTGCAGCATTGTTCACAGTGGCCAGGACATGGAAACAACCAAAAAGCCCATCAATAGATGACTGGATAAAGAAGATGTGGCACATATACACTATGGAATACTACTCAGCCATAAGAAATGATGACATCGGATTATTTACAGCAAAATGGTGGGATCTTGATAACATTATACGAAGTGAAATAAGTAAATCAGAAAAAAACAGGAACTGCATTATTCCATACATAGGTGGGACATAAAAGTGAGACTAAGAGACATTGATAAGAGTGTGGTGGTTACAGGGGGAGGGGGGAGAGGGGAGAGAGGGAGAGGAAAAGGAAGAGGGGGAGGGGCACAAAGAAAACTAGATAGAAAGTGACAGAGGACAATCTGACTTTGGGTGATGGGTATGCAACATAATTGAACGACAAGATAACCTGGACATGTTATCTTTGAATATATGTATCCTGATTCATTGATGTCACCCCATTAAAAAATAAAATTATTTAAAAAAAAGTAGTATACAGCTGTCTGTATGGAAAATAATATAAGAATAAATAAGAATACAAAAATAAAGTCTTCTGTGTACTTGCAACTGTCAATCTACTTTTACCCAAACTGAATTTACCTTCATTAATAGAAAAGAGGAGTTATTCTTTTAGGGTAAATTATTTTCTTATAATATATTTCAATAAAAATTAAGGACTCAGAGTAGTGCATTTGCCAAGAAAAAAATCATAGGCTTATGAATTTATTAAGTATAAACAAGGAAACTAGGCATTTATCATTGAATAAAATCTGCATTTATATAGCCTAATTATAGCATAGTCATCTACAGCAACAATAACAAAAAAAAGCTCATTAGTGACATTACTAGTTAAAGCAGAACCATGTCTACAGATAAATTATTTTGATGAAGACATAGATTTTTAAATTCTACATCTGGGGTTTAAAATATGATCATTTATCATTGACTATGTAAAGTCAGAAACACAAATTTATCAAGGGACAAAAAGTTCAGGTGCCTTAACATATAAGCAAGACAGGAAGTCATAGCATATCAAATCCTTCATTTTGTGACACAATTATCAATTTTTTTTTCATTTTTCCGAAGCTGGAAACAGGGAGGCAGTCAGACAGACTCCCGCATGCGCCCGACCGGGATCCACCTGGCATGCCCACCAGGGGGCGATGCTCTGCCCCTCCGGGGCATCACTCTGTTGCATCCAGAGCCATTCTAGCACCTGAGGCAGAGGCCACAGAGCCATCCTCAGTGCCTGGGCCATCTTTGCTCCAATGGAGCCTTGGCTGCGGGAGGGGAAGAGAGAGACAGAGAGGAAGGAGAGGGGGAGGGGTGGAGAAGCAGGTGGGTGCTTCTCCTGTGTGTTCTGGCCAGGAATCGAACCCAGGACTCCTGCACGCCAGGCCAATGCTCCACCTCTGAGCCAACCGGCCAGGGCCTCAATTATCAATTTTTTTAATGAACTTTATTATATCTAGACAGTAGCATAATATTTTCATACTTTTGATGAGATTTCAGCCAATAAATAGGACTTTAAATTAAACTAAATCTAAAGTAGTATTTGTGACTAAATAATAAGCATTTTTGTAATTAATTTTATTATTTTGAAGTTAAATTTAATGTGGTCACACTGATCAATAAGAGAACATGTTTTCATTGAACATCTCTATAGTATTTGAACTATTGATTATCTTGTATACCCATCACCCAAAGTCAAATCATTTTCCATCACAATATATTTGTTCCTCTTTTCTCCCCTTCCTTCCAACCCCTCCCCTAGTTATCATTTGTAGTTTTTTTTTAATGTGTTGCCTTTATATAAAGTTATGGATGATCAACATTTACAACTGTATTGCCTTTTTATTCTGGATAAAAAAGACTGATTTCATCTTATTACTATTTATACTTCATGTCCCCTTTAAGAGTGATAATCATTGAGTCATTGAAATAAAATTAGATAATCATAAATTTCTTCCAGGTATTATAGTCATTATATAATGTGGTTTTCTTAGAAGCTGTATGTACTGGGCACAGACTGCTATGTCTGCATGTTTCCTGATCTTGAAAGTACACATCATAGAATTTCCTAGCTCTTACCATTCCCCTGCAACATAATTTGCCCAAATGTGAAGCCTGGAGAGCCATAGGATGTCTTAAAATTGGTCAAACACAGATAATAAGCACTCAGATAATCCCAAAGCATAATTAGCAGACTGTGAAATTGCTTTCAAGAGACTGGCACAGTACGAAGAAGATAAGGGCGGGTCACCCATCTGCCACAACAGCGAGAGATGACCACTACTTGACCTTATTGGCAAGAAGGAAAAGGTGCAGCAATGCAACAGAGCTGTGGGGACAGTTTCTTACTGCTACTAGACGATGGATATGCACCCAGACCATTCAAAATCAGCTTCATCATGTTGGATTGCATGCCCAGCAACCAATGGTATGCATTCCATTACTTGCTGAACACCGTAGAACCCATAAAAGGTGAGCTGATGAGGCCCTGGCCAGTTGGCTCAGTGGTAGAGTGTCAGCCTGGTGTGTGGAAGTTCTGGGTTTGATTCCCAGTCAGGGCACACAGGAGAAGCGCCCATCTGCTTCTCCATCCTTCCTCCTCTCTGGCTGGTTGGCTCAGCAGTAGAGTGTCAGCCTGGTGTGTGGAAGTCCCATGTTTGATTCCCAGTCAGGGCACACAGGAGAAGCATCCTTCTGCTTCTCCACCCTTCCCCCTCTCTTTTCTATCTCTTCCCTTCCCACATTCAAAGCTCCATCGGAGCAAAGTTGGCCCAGGTGCTGAGGATGGCTCTATGGCCAGGTGCTAGAATGGCTCAGATTGCAGCAAAGCAATGCCCCACTGGGGCCAAGCATCGCCCCCTGGTGGGCATGCCGGGTGGATCCCGGTCAGGCGCATGCAAGAGTATGTCTGTCTGCCTGCCCCCCTTCTCACTTCAGAAAAATCCAAAAAAAAAAAAAAAGGCTGATGAGCATCATCATTGGACTTGTGATAAGTAACTGTCCTGTTCTCTGATGAGTCATGGTTCAGTCTGCAACCTGACAATCATCGTGTTCCTGAACAAGGAACATGGGAGAGTCCACGTTTCATGCTAGAAAGAACTCCTTCTGTGGTGGTGGAATCATGGTGTGGGCTGGCATCAGCATTGGTGGTCATACTTATCTCCAGGTCATCAGAAACAGATCACTGACTGCTGTCAGATATTGACATGAGGTCCTGCACCCTGTGGTACACTATGCTGGAGCAGTTGGAAACAATTTTTTTATGGATGATAATGCAACGCCTCACTGTGTGCAACTCGTCAACAACATGCTTCAGGAGGAAATAACTGAACACATGAACTGGGTTTTATGTTTTCCAGACCTGAATTTCATACTTGGGATGCACTGGGGAGACATCTGGCAAATTGTCGAATGCCTCCCACAACACTTCTTGAGCTAAAAGTTGCCCTGGAAAAAGAGCTGCAGAGACAAGAACTGCTGAACAATCTTATCCTGTCCATGCCCCATCGCTGTCAGTGTATTTTGGCAGTCTTGGGTGACCATACACCCTACTGAACAGTCAATGTGTGGCACTCTCGTTCAGTTTGAAGTGCTTCTCTTCACCCCCACCAATACATCACTTGTTCTTTAATCACGATAACTGAGTTTGCATTTCATTTGCATAGTCAAACAACTTTTTTTTTACTTGTTTGCTATTCTGATGATCTTGTTTAATAAAAATAAATCAAATGCTTCCTTTTTATTGCTTTATATTCATTTTGAAATATCCCCTAATTTTTGTGAACACTGTAACACAGCAACTTTAAAATTTTAAGCCTCTGGACCAGAGATACTTAAATAGAAACACATAGAAATCATCTGCAAATCTCCAGACAACACTGAGGCCTGGGCCCCATGCCCAGAAATTCTGATTAGTTTATAGGGTAGAGGACTTTTAAACATTGCCCAGGTCATTTTACTATTCAGACAACTTATTTTTATTTTAATGGGGTGACATTAATCAATCAGGGTACATAGTTTCAGAGAAAACATCTCCAGGTTAATTTGACATTGATTATGTTGCATACCGATCACCCAAAGTCATATAGTCTTCCATCATCTTCTATCTGGTTTTCGTTGTGCCCCTCCACTCCCATGACCCCTTCCTTCCCCCCCTCAGAAACCACCACACTCTTGTTCATGTTTCTGAGTCTCATTTTTATGTCCCACCTATTATGGAATCATATAGTTCTTAGTTTTTTCTGATTTACTTATTTTACTCAGTATAATGTTATCAAGGTCCACCCATGTTGTTGTAAATGATCTGATGTCATCATTTCCCATGGCTGAGTAGTATTCCATAGTGTATATGTACCATATCTTCTTTATCCAGCCATCTATTGAAGGGTTTTTTGGTTGCTTCCATGTCTTGGCCACTGTGAACAATGCTGCAATGAACATGGGGTTGCATGTGTCTTTACGTACCAGTGTTTTTTAGTTATGGGGGTATATTCCCAGTAGGGGGATTGCTGGGTCATATGGTAGTTCTTTTTTAATTTTTTGAGGAACCACCATACTTTCTTCCATAATGGTTGTACTACTTTACATTTTCACCAACAGTGAATGAGAGTTCCTTTTTCTCCACAGCCTCTCCAACACTTGTTATAACCTGTCTTGTTGATAATAGCTAATCTAACAGGTGTGAGGTGGTATCTCATTGTCGTTTTGATTTGCATTTCTCTAATAGTTAATGAAGATGAGCATCTTTTCATATATCTGTTGGTCATTTGTATTTCTTCCTGGGAGAAGTGTCTGTTCATGTCCTCTTCCCATTTTCTTTATTGTTTGCTTGTTTGTTGTTAAGTTTTATGAGTTCTATGTATATTTTGGATATTAGGCCCTTATCTGTGTGGATGTTTAAAAATTTCATCTCCCATTTAGTTGGCTTTTTGTCTTGTTGTCAGTTTCTTTTGCTGTGCACAAGCTTCTTAGTCTGATGTAGTCTCATTCATTTATCTTTGCCTTCACTTCCCTTGCCTTTGGAGTCAAATTCATAAAGTGCTCTTTGTAACCAAGGTCCATGAGTTTAGTACCTATGTTTTCTTCTATGTAATTTATTGTTTCAGGTATTGTATTTAGGTCTTTTATCCATTTTGAATTAATTTTAGTACAAGGGGACAAACTGTAGTCGAGTTTTATTCTTTTGTATGTGGTTTTCCAGTTTTCCCAGCACCATTTGTTGAAGAGGCTTTCTTTTCTCCATTGTGCTTTGTTGGCCCCTTTATCAAAAATTATTTGACCATATACATGTGGTTTTATTTCTTGGCTTTCTATTCTGTTCCATTGGTCTGAGTGTCTGTTTTTCTGCCAATATCATGTTGTTTTTATTATTGTGGCTCTATGATATAATTTGAAGTCAGATACTGAAATGCCCCCAGCTTTGTTCTTCTTCCTTAGGATTGCTCGGGCTATTCGTGTTTTTTATAGTTCCATATAAACCTGATGATTTTTTGTTTCATTTCTTTAAAAAATGACATTGAAATTTTGATGGGAATTGCATTAAATACGTATATTTCTTTGGGTAATATAGTCATTTTGACTATATTTATTCTTCCTATTCAAGAACATAAAATATTTTTTTCATTTCATTATATCTTTTTTGATTTCTCTTAACAATGCTTTGTAGTTTTTATTATATAGGTCCTTTACATTCTTTGTTATGTTTATTCCTAGGTATTTTTGTTGTTGTTGTTGCAACCATGAAAGGGATTGTTTTTTTGAGCTATTTTCTGATGTTTCATTGTTGGCATATAGAAAGACAATGGACTTTTGTATATTAATTTTGTATCCTGCGACCTTACTGTATTGGTTTATTGTTTCTAGTAGTCTTTTTGTGGAGTTCTTGGGGTCTTTGATGTACAGGATCATATCATCTGCAAAAAGTGAAACCTTTACTTCTTCTTTCCTAATATGAATGCTATTTATTTCTTTCTCTAGTCTGATTGCTCTGGCTTGAACTTCCAGCAGTATGTTGAATAAAAGTGGAGAGAGTAGATAATCTTGTCTTGTTTCTGATTTTAGGGGGAAAGTCCTCAGTTTTATGCCATTTAATATGTTGTCAGCTGATGGTTTATCATAGATGGCCTTTATTATGTTGAGATATTTTCCTTCTATATCCATTTTCTTAAATGTTTTAAACATAAAATGATGTTGTATTTTATCAAATGCCTTTTCTTCATCTATTGATAAGACCATATAGTTTTTGTTCTTTGTTTTTTTGATATGGTGTATTACGTTAACTGTTTCACGTATGTTGAACCATCCTTGTGATTCTGGGATAAATCCCACTTAATCATGATGAATTATTTTTTTAATGTTTGTTGTATTTGATTTGTTAGTATTTTGTTTAGTATTTTAGCATCTGTATTCATTAGAGATATTGGTCTGTAGTTTTCTTTTTTTGTGTTGTCCTTGTCTGTTTTTGGTATGAGGGTTATGATGACCTCATAAAATGTGTTTGGAAGTATTGCTTCTTCTTCAATTTTTTGGAAGACTTTGAGTAGAATAGGAATCAAATCTTTGAATGTTTGATAGAATTCACTAGTATAGCTGTCTGGCCATGGACTATTATTTTGGGGGAGGTTTTTAATAGTTGTTTCTATTTTCTCCCTGCTAATTGGTCTGTTTAGGCTTTCTGCTTCTTCATGACTCAGTCTAAGAAGATTGTATTGTTCTAGAAATTTATCTATTTCTTCTAGATTCTTAAATTTGGTGGCATATAGTTTTTCATAGTATTCTACAATAATTCTTTGTATATCTATGATATCTGTGGTGATTTCTCCTCTTTCATTTTGGATTTTGTTTATATGAGTCTTTTCTCTTTTGATCTTTTCAAAGAACCAGCTCCTTGCTTTATTAATTTTTTCTATAGTTTTTCTGTTCTCTATTTTATTTATTTCTGCTCTGATTTTTATTATTTCCTTTTTTCTGCTGGTTTTGGGTTGCCTTTGTTCTTCTTTTTCTAGTTCCTTAAGATGTGAAGTTAAGTTGTTTACTTGGGCTCTTTCTTGTTTGTTCATATAGGCCTGTAGTGATATAAACTTCCCTCTTATTACTGTTTTTGCTGCATCCCAGAGATTCTGATATGTTGTATTGTTATTTTCATTTGTCTATATGTATCTTTTGATCTTTGCTTTAATTTCTTCTTTGACCCACTCATTTTTTAAAAGTATGTTGTTTAGTTTTCACATTTTTGTGCATTTGTTTACCTTTATTTATGTCAGTGGTACTCAACCATGGGTGATTTTGCCACCCAGGCTGGCAATGTCTGGACACATTTTTGGTTGTCACAACCAGGGAAGTACTACTGACATCCCTCGAGTAGAAAATGGAAATGCCAGTGAACATCCTATAATGCATATGCAAACATCTCCCATAACAAAGAATCATCAGACTGAGAGTGACAAGGTTGAAAAATCCAATTCTTTGTTGGAGAAGATGGGACTGGCATTAGAGTCAGGGTTTGATTCTGCTGCTGGAGTCAGTTTCTGGAAGAAGGTCTCAACAGAGCTTTTCTTTTTCTCATCATAAGTGGCCTTATAGCATCTCAGGCCTTTGTTAACTGTATGGTAAATTTTGATGAACCTCTCTTTATGAGAATCTCACTCCTCTAACTTTGCCATGTCTGCTTCAATGAGACAAAAAGCAACAGCTGTTTTGTAGAGAACATTTTTGGTTCTGGAGTTTCTAGGTTCCTTTTTTCTTCCTTAAATGCTATCATATTCTCTCTAGTTCCATAAGGTCTTTATTGGTTAGTGCTTTGCCATTGGAGTCAAATAACTCTATGATATCATTTTTACTGATGTTAAACTGCAGTTGCTTACCAACAGCCATTTTGGTGCTCTGTTTATAAGTACAAATTGCAAGTAAATCAGATGTTTGTAACTCAGGGACTTGCTGTTTATAGTTATGCCTTCAGTAGAAAACAAATGAGCAGTCTCTGAGTTCACATCCACTAATAAGAAGTTTATAGTTCTCAATTTATTTTGCTTTCAAAAATAATAATTTTGAGAAAAGAATTGTAATTCATAGTTGTGAACATTTTATCTGGTCCTTAAAGGTATACAGCAGAAAAGAGTTAAATACATTCTTTAAAGCTAAGTATGAAAGCAGATAATCAAGCTAGCATCCAAACAATAATTTAAGGTTCTCTATTTTTACTAGAATAAAGTCATATTCATCATAACAAACAGGAAAACTGATAATAACAGGATAAGGAGTTTAAGTTAACATTTTACAATGGTCTGTTGGTAAGCCAAGGGAGCGGCATTTGAAAATTTACTTTGCAAAAAATGAAAACAACTAGTTTTGAGAGACATTAATGGATACACTACAAAACAAGACAATCAAAACAAAGTTTAAGGTGGTAAAAATATTTAGGAAATACTCTGGCTCTAAAAAGTACAGTGGTGCCTTGAGATATGAGCAGACCAACATTTGAATTTTAAGATATGAGCTGCAACTTGGTTCGTATATTTTTGTTTGAGATCTGAGCAAAATTCTGAAATACAAGTTGTGATTTGGGAAGCTACCGCTAGTTGGCACATTGGCACGAGGGTCCAATATTGGCAGCACAACACCAGCATCTCATTCTTTCTCATTTGTTACCCGCAAAATCAAGTCAAATCTCATGCACTGTACTCATTCTTGCAGTGTTTTTGCATTTTTTACTAACTTATTTTGTGTACTATCATGGGGCCGAAGAAAGTGAGTGTAAAGGATAGTGGTGAGAAGAAGAGAATGAGGTTGATAGAAGTAAAGCAATAAATAATAGAAAAACATGAGCGTGGTGTATGAGTGATTGAACTGACAAGGCTGTATGACCGCAATACATCTACAATTTGTACCATCCTTAAACAAAAGGATGCCATCAAAAGCACAAATCCAGCAAAAGGAACTATAATTCTCTCCCAATTAAGGACAAATATCCATGAAGAAATGAAAAAGCTTCTGCTGATGTGGGTGAAAGTGAAAGAGCTGGCAGGAGATACAGTGACAAAGACTGTAATATGTGAAAAGGCACATATTATTTACAGCGACTTGAAGAAGAAAGAACCATCAACCTCAAAAGAGACAGCGGAAGATACATTTAAGGTAAGTCATGGCTGGTTTTAAAATTTCAAGAAGAGATCTGGCATGCACTCAGTGGTGAGGCATGGTGAAGCTGTGAGTGCTGACATTAAGGCAGCTGAGGAGTACATCGCATGTTTTGCTGCGCTTATTGCAAAGAAAAGCTACATCCCCCAACAAGTGTTCAACTGTGATGAAACAGGATTGTTTTGGAAAAAGATGCCCCAGAGGACTTTCATCATGGCAGAGGAGAAGAAGCTGCCAGGCCATAAACCCATGAAGGACTGCATGACTTTTGCATTGTGTGCAAATGCTAGTGGTGACTGTAAAGTGAAGCCACTGCTAGTGTATCATTCCAAAAATCCTTGAGCCTTTAAGACTCACAAGATTCTTAAAGAAAAACTGCAGGTTGTGTGGCACACCAATGCTAGGGCATGGGTTATGCGGCAGTTTTTATTGAATGGGTAAATCTCATCTTTGGTCCTGCAGTGAAGAAATATATCATCAAGAAAATAAACTCCCGATTAAAGCATTACTAATCCTTGAAAATGTTCCAGCCCACCCACTTGGTCTTGAAGATGACATTCTCGATGAGTTCAAATTCATGAAAGTCCTCTACCTCCCACCCAACACAACTTCAATCTTGCAACCTATGAATTAGCAGGTCATTTCCAACTTTAAAAAGCTTTACAAAAGCACTTGTTCCGCCACTGCTGTGAGGTGACTGAGAATACAAATATAACCCTTCAAGAGTTTTGAAAAGATCACTAAAATGTTGTTGTGAGTCGGGGGTTCAAAGAGAGAGATCAGCAGATGAAATCATCAAGGACTAGCAAAGGACCACCACTCGCTCAGGAAAATGGCCCCGAGTTCATGCAGTGTCCTAATTTTATTCACAAGACTTCAAAAAGCTTGTTTACTGAGAAATTGGCATAACATCAAGAGTACCTTTTACTTAAAGATACATAGAGTGCACCTGCAAGATAGCTTAGTAACAACATAATATCAGAAGGCATTAATTGCTATTGCTTCTATGGATCCCACAACATTCCTCTCCTTATCTTAAGGGATAACCTTGGAAGATACATAAATCTTATGAGAATGTTTTACTGAGAAAAGCCCAGCAACTGCCTTCAGTCACATAGACCTGTTTCAGTGACCCACCTTCAAGTCACAAAACAATTCTCTTGGCAAAACATTCTTTTCTTGTTGGCTGTGTTTCCATCCAAGGCCATGCAATGGGTTATTCCACTACACTAAAACATCATGATATGTTTATGCATTATTATGCATTTATTGACTTGGCATGGCAAGAGGTTACAAGAAGAACCTTGAACTCAGCATGGGAAAAGTTTTGACTTGATGTTGTTGCAGACAGGGACTTCAAAAGATTCGAACGAGAGACCGAGACTGACATAGAAGCATTGGAGGAGATTGTGTCCTTCTGAAAGTCGATGGGTCTGGAGGTAGATGAGGGTGATGTAAATGAGCTTGTCAAGGAAAATGGGGAGAAATTCTCAACTGAGGAGTTGAAGGAGCTACAGATGATGCAACATACAGAGCTTCTGCAAGAGATTAGTAGTGAGAAGGAGGTAGAGTTGAAGGAATTGATTTCTACAAGTGAAATTTAAGACATACTGGCAATGTGCAAGAAGGTTTCAAGTTTCATTGAAAAGAAACACCCAGAAAAAGTTTCAACTGGTCATTCTTCAGCACTTTTTAATGACACTTGTTTGTCACATTTCTGTAACATTTTAAAAGACAGGCAAAAGGAAACCTCTTTGGATAGATTTTTACTCAAAAGTCCTGCAAGTAAAAGTGCCGAATTTGCAGCCAAAAAGGCAAAAACAGGTGATAATTAAATGAAAGTACGTAATGTTAAGCTTAGGATAAGTTTAAAGTTAAGAAAGTGCATTTTTTACAATTAAGTGCTTGTGGTTTCATTTTAAGTAAAGAAAGTGCAGTTTTAGTTTACATTTAGTGTTAAGAAAGTGCAGATTTAGTTTATGTGTCTACAGTGCCTGCATCCCTTCTTCCCTCCCTCCTCCTCCACTATTCACCTCCATTAGCTGCACTTGTCTGTCTCCAAGTTAAGAATACAGTACTAGGACGAGGAGACAAGATGGCGCTGGAGTAGGCGAACGTACCAGCATCTACCTCCCAGAACCAATGTGGATTACAAACTAATTTTATGAACTATCAACTGGAAAAACCAACTTTGGACTAAACTAAAAGGACTTTTCAACCCAGGAACGCTGAAGAAGCCACCCAGAGACTGGTAGGAAAAGCGGAAACGCGGAGAGGGCTGCCCAGCTTCTCGGAGCGAATGGCAGCAGGAAGAGACTCGCGTGGCGGGAAGTGAGTTAAGCAAAGGGGAAAGGGCCCTGAGCCCCAGGAACAAAGCCCCAGCCTGCAGCCCCAGAGCCCAGAAGAAGCGTAAGGACAGTATTTAGCTGGAAACAAGTCAGGATACTGTTTGTGAGAGAGTCTGATTTCTCAGACCCAGGATCCTTCTTAAAGGGACCATGCAGAACATCTCTCTCACAAACACTCACCTGGGGCTCCTGGAGACGGAGGGAGAGGGGAGAGAACCACAGTAACAGGAAGAGAGTGCAATCTAGGAGGCATAGGGAGAAACATTTTTGGGAGATAGCCACCCTAACCCCTGGGACGAGTCAATCCCCAAAGCTGAAGTGAATATTTCCCCCGGAAACAGCAATACCAGCAAAGAGAAGCAAGAGAGCAGCCAAACAAGTTCCCGAGCGGCATTCAGAGCAGAGTCGCATAGAAGGAGGGAGCTTTCGGGTCTATGGTAGTGAGTCTTAGGGTCCGAGCTGCAACGCCCCCACCCACACGGCTGAGGGCGCACCGGTGAGCGGGCGGCAGCGGGAGACAAAAGCGCGGTTCTGCTGGCAGGGGCGGAAGCCGGCTGGCCACCAGTGGGCTCAGGTGTGAGCTCAATCTTGCCCGGCTAGGGAGAAGGGGGCGTGCAAAAGCGGCTAAGCTCAGCTGCCGGCAGCCTGTAATCCAGCCTCCGGGAGAAGGGCGGGAAACCCAGAAAGGGTAGAAACCAGCCCCAGAGCAAGGGCAGAGGAGCACATCCCTGCCCCACCTGTACAACCCAGGCTTGCGGTCTGACTTGGTAGCAGGTTCCTCCCGTGGGGCTGGAGCCAAAAGCCTAGAAGAGGCGGAGTTCAGCTACGAAGCTGAGCTTGGGCACGCAGCCTTTCCTGGTGGTAGAGCCAAGGCTAGCAGCTGTTCCTTGAGTGGGATCATCCTGCAAAGGCAGGGCGAAAGCTCGAAAACAGGCGGAGACCCGCAGCTGAGCAAAGGTGCTCGCCAGTGCCCTCAGGACCGAGCATAACATCACACACAGGGGCGGGGCAAAGGCCAAGGCCACCAACCCTTGTGCAGCCGAGCACGTGATCACAGCCACTCTCGTGAAGAGAAAATGCGGAGGCAGAGAAATACAACACAAATAAACCAAGAGAAATCCCCAGAAAAGGACCTAAGTGAATCAGATATAACCAAATTACCAGATGCAGAGTTTAAAATAACGATTGTTAGGATGCTCAAAGATATTAGAACCACCATAGATGGCCATTACGAAAACCTAAATAAAGAGATAACAAATATAAAAAAGGACATTGAAATAACAAAAAAGAATCAGACAGAAATGACAAATACAATATCTGAAATAAAGAATACAATGGAAGGAATTAAAAGCAGGATGGATGAAGCAGAGAATCGAATCAGTGAGTTAGAGGACACAATAAATAAAGGCATAGAAGCAGAGCAGAAAAAAGAAAAGACTCAAAAAGTCTGAGGAAACTCTAAGAGAGCTCTGTGACAACATGAAGAGAAATAACATCCGCATCATAGGGGTTCCTGAAGAAGAAGAGAAAGAACAAGGGATAGAGACTTTGTTCAAACATATTATAGCGGAAAACTTCCCCCAATTAAGGCAGGAAAATATTTCACATGTTCAGGAAGCACAGAGAACTCCATTAAGTAGAAATCCAAAGAAACCAACACCAAGACACATCATAATTAAATTACCAAAGCTAAAAGATAAAGAGAAAATATTAAAAGCTGCTAGAGAAAAAAAGACAATCACCTACAAAGGAGCCCCCATAAGGATGACTTCTGGCTTCTCAACAGAAACACTTGAGGCCAGAAGGGAATGGCAAGAAATATTCAAAGTAATGCAGAACAAGAACCTACAACCAAGACTACTTTATCCAGCAAGGCTATCATTTAAAATTGAAGGAGAAATAAAAAGCTTTACAGACAAAAAAAAAACTAAAGGATTTCACTACAACCAAACCAAGGCTGCAAGAAATGCTAAGGGACCTGTTGTAAACAGATCAAAGGAAAAAAAGAATATAGCAAAAGAGAAAAACAGTTTTAAAGAAAAAAAATGGCAATAAACAATTACATATCAGTAATAACCTTAAATGTTAATGGATTAAATGATCCGATCAAGAGACATAGGGTAGCTGCGTGGATAAGAAAACAGGACCCATACATATGCTGTCTACAAGAGACACACCTTAAATCAAAAGATGCACACAGACTGAAGATAAAAGGATGGAAAAAAATATTTCACGCAAATGGAAATGAAAAAAAAGCTGGGATAGCAATACTTATATCAGACAAAATGGACTTTAGAACAAAGACCATAGTTAGAGATAAAGAAGGTCACTACATAATGATAAAGGGAGCAATACAAAAGGAAGATATAACCATTATAAATATCTACGCACCTAATATAGGAGCATCTAAATATATAAAGCAGACTTTGATAGACTTAAAGGGCGAGATCAATAGCAATACTATAATAGTAAAAGATTTCAATACACCATTAACATCATTAGATAGGTCCTCAAGAAAGAAAATTAACAAAGAAACAGCAGACTTGAAGGACATATTAGATGAACTCGATTTAATAGATATCTTCAGAACCTTTCACCCTAAAACAGCAGAATATACATTCTTTTCAAGCGCTCATGGGACATTCTCTAGAATAGACCACATGTTAGAGCACAAAAGCGGGCTCAACAAATTTAAGAAGATTGAAATCATATCGAACACTTTCTCTGATCACAATGGCATTAAACTAGAAATCAACCACAATAGAAAAATTGAAAAACATTCAAACACTTGGAAACTAAATAGCACGTTATTAAACAATGAAGGGGTTAACATTGAGATCAAAGAAGAAATTAAAAAATTCCTAGGAACAAACGATAATGAGCATACATCAACTCAAAATTTATGGGACACAGCAAAAGCAATCCTGAGAGGGAAGTTTATAGCATTACAGGCATACCTCAAGAAGCTAGAAAAAGCTCAAATTAACAACTTAACCCTGCATCTAAAAGAACTAGAAAAAGAACAGCAAGTAAAGCCCAGAGCTAGTAGAAGGAAGGAAATAATAAAGATCAGAGCAGAAATAAGTGACATAGAGGCTAAAGAAACAATACAGAGGATCAATGAAACCAGGAGCTGGTACTTTGAAAAGGTAAACAAGATCAACGAACCTTTAACAAGACTCACCAAGAAAAAAAGAGAGAGGACTCAAATAAATAAAATTAGAAACGAGAGTGGAGAAATAACAACTGACACAACAGAAATACAAAATATTGTAAGAAAATACTATGAAGAACTGTACGCCAAAAAACTAGACAACCTAGAAGAAATGGACAAATTCCTTGAATCATATAATCTTCCAAAAATCAACCTGGAAGAATCAGAAAACCTAAACAGACCAACTACAACAAATGAGATGGAAACAGCTATCAAAAAACTCCCAAAAAAGAAAAGTCGTGGGCATGATGGCTTCACAAGTGAATTCTACCAAATATTCAAAGAAGAACTAACTCCTATCCTTCTCAAGCTATTTCAAAAAATTCAAGAGGAAGGAAGACTTCCAAACTCCTTTTATGAGGCGAGCATAATTCTGATTCCAAAACCAGAATAGACAACACAAAAAAAGAAAATTATAGGCCAATATCCCTGATGAACTTAGATGCAAAAATCCTCAATAAAATATTAGCAAACCGGATCCAGCAATATATGGAAAAAATCATACACCATGATCAAGTAGGATTTATTCTTGGGAGGCAAGGCTGGTACAATATTCGCAAATCAATCAATGTGATTCATCACATAAACAAAAGAAAGGAGAAAAACCACATGATAATTTCAATAGATGCAGAAAAAGCATTTGATAAAGTCCAGCACCCATTCATGATCAAAACTCTCAGCAAAGTGGGAATACAGGGAACATACCTCAACATGATAAAGGCCATCTATGACAAACCCACAGCCAACATAATACTCAATGGGCAAAAATTAAAAGCTATCCCCTTAAGATCAGGAACAAGGCAGGGGTGCCCCCTTTCACCACTCTTATTCAACATAGTTCTGGAAGTCCTCGCCACAGCAATCAGACAAGAAAAAGAAATAAAAGGCATCCAAATTGGAAAAGAAGAAGTAAAACTATCATTATTTGCAGATGACATGATATTGTATATAGAAAACCCTAAAGTTTCAGTCAAAAAACTACTAGACCTGATAAAAGAATTTGGCAAGGTGGCAGGATATAAAATCAATACTCAGAAATCAGAGGCATTTTTATACACTAATAATGAACTGTCAGAAAGAGAAATCAGGGAATCAATCCCCTTTACCATTGCAACCAAAAAAATAAAGTACCTAGGAATAAATCTAACCAAGGAGATTAAAGACTTGTACTCAGAAAATTATAAAACATTGATAAAAGAAATCAGGGAAGATACGAATAAGTGGAGGCATATACCGTGCTCATGGTTAGGAAGAATAAACATCATTAAAATGTCTATATTACCCAAAGCAATTTATAAATTCAATGCAATACCAATGAAAATACCAATGACTTACTTCAAAGACATAGAACAAGTATTCCAAAAATTTATATGGAACCAAAAAAGAACACGAATAGCCTCAGCAATCCTGAAAAAGAAGAAAAAAGCGGGAGGTATCACACTTCCAGATATCAAGTTATATTATAAGGCCATTGTACTCAAAACAGCATGGTACTGGCATAAGAATAGGCACATAGATCAATGGAACAGAACAGAGAACTCAGAAATAAACCCACAGCTCTATGGACAACTGATATTTGACAAAGGAGGTAAGACAATACAATGGAGTAAAGATAGCCTCTTCAACAAATGGTGTTGTGAAAACTGGACAGCTACCTGCAAAAAAATGAAACTAGACCACCAACTTACACCACTCACAAAAATAAACTCAAAATGGATAAAAGACTTGAATGTAAGCCATGAAACCATAAGCATTTTAGAAGAAAACATAGGCAGTAAGCTCTCTGACATCTCTCGCTGCAATATATTTGCTGATTTGTCTCCACAGGCAAGTGAAATAAAAGACAGGATAAACAAATGGGACTTTATCAAACTAAAAAGCTTCTGCACAGCTAAAGACAATAAGAACAGAATAAAAAGACATACTACACAATGGGAGAATATATTTGACATAGCGTCTGATAAGGGGTTAATAACCAAAATTTATAAAGAACTTGTAAAACTTAATACCAGGAAGACAAACAATCCAATCCAAAAATGGGCAAAAGAAATGAATAGACATTTCTCCAAAGAGGACACACAGATGGCCAATAGGCATATGAAAAAATGTTCAACATCATTAATGATTAGAGAAATGCAAATTAAAACCACAATGAGATATCACCACACACCAGTCAGAATGGCGCTCATCAATAAAACAACACAGAATAAGTGCTGGCGAGGATGTGGAGAAAAGGGAACCCTCCTGCACTGCTGGTGGGAATGCAGACTGGTGCAGCCACTGTGGAAAACAGTATGGAGATTCCTCAAAAAACTGAAAATCGAACTGCCTTTTGACCCAGCTATACCACTGTTAGGAATATACCCCAAAAACACCATAGCACTGTTTGAAAAGAAGAAATGCACCCCTATGTTTATGGCAGCATTGTTCACAATAGCAAAGATTTGGAAACAGCCCAAGTGTCCATCAGAGGACGAGTGGATTAAAAAGCTTTGGTATATATATACTATGGAATACTACTCAGCCATAAGAAATGATGACATAGGATCTTTTACAACAACATGGATGGGCCTTGATAACATTATACTGAGTGAAATTAGTAAATCAGAAAAAACTAAGAACTATATGTTTCCACACATAGGTGGGACATAAAGATGAGACTCAGAGACATGAACAACAGTGTTGGGGTTACAGGGTGGGGGGGAGGAGAGGGAGGGGGTTGAAGGAGGGGAGGGGCACAAAGATCATGGCTTTTCAGCATTGGCCATATTCCCCCCTTAATCTATAGACAGACAGCAAATATTTACATATGGTGTTCCCACTATAAAGACTGCTGTCTTAGGGACAATTGCTGACAAACTATTTCAGCAGTTCCTCCTTCTTCAAAGTCTTATAAGTAAACATAGAGCTCCATGTTTCATAGGACATACTCAAGCTCACTCCATGCTTCCTGGTGCTTTAGCACAAGGGAATGCCCCCCCCCTTTTTTTTTTGTATTTTTTCTTTTATTTATTTATTTTTTGTATTTTTCTGAGGATGGGGATGGGGAGGCAAGCAGACAGACTCCTGCATGCGCCTGACTGGGATCCACCTGGCATGCCTACTGGGGGGAATGCTCTGCCCATCTGGGATGTTGCTCTGTTACAACCGGAGTCATTCTGGCAACTAGGGCGGAGGCCATGGGGCCATCCTTAGTGCCCAGGGTGGATTTTCTCCGGTGGAGCCTTGGCTGTGGGCAGGAGGAGAGGGACCGGGAGGGGGGAGAGGGGGAGGGGTGGAGAGGTAGATGGGCGCTTCTCCTGTGTGCTCTGGCCAGGAATCGAACCTGGGAATCCTGCACACCAGGCCAATGACTCCGACGGGTCTACCATATCATGCTTTTTACTTAAAAAAAAAAATTTACATTTCTTTTGAAAGCTGATGAACAGGAGACACCTTATCTACCTTCTTTATTAGATCTAGCTAATAACACTGTTCTGTCTTTTGTCCAAATAGCTCCAGATATATGGAAAAGATTTATATAGGTGGATGGGGATCCTCAAACCCCTCAGCGAGATCTTCTGAGAATGGCTTTTAAGATACCTAGAGGCAGAAAAAGCCCAATAGAGATCAGGGGGAACTACCAGCTTTTAGGATACACCCTTAAAGGCTCCAACACCCCAAAGGGGTCTCATAGGATGCCATCTGGGTCCTGCTTCAATAGTGGAAAGGAAGGTCATTGAGCTAAAGCCTGCCAGGCTTACACACCTCTGCTGTGAGGAAACAGGGACACTGGAATGTGGGCTTCCCCTTCGCTCCTCTAAGGGAGGGTTCAGTCTCTTCCAGGCCTGCTCCAGCCACCTATGACCTAACCTTGCCCAGAATGCTGGGGTTTGCCACTGAAGGCTGAAGGTGCCCAGGGCTTTCGACCCCATCTACGACAATGTGGACAAGCCTAGGGTATTTCTTCCAAGAAGCAGGTAAACTGATCTCATTTGAACAAGGGCCACTTAACTATGTTTTGCCTGAATAGTCAGGTTCTTTATTCTTCCCTCAAAGATCTCTGTTGTGGGTGTTGATAGTCCTATTTTCTGCTGCTTTGCTTAATATATAGTGATTCCTTTATTCCTCCTACCTCAATGCCCCACTCATATTTCAGGCTGGGACCTACTCCTAATTTAGAGCTCTCTTTCCTTCTTTTGCCAACTTGTATTATGAATTTACCTTTGCCACCCAGCTTAGTGTATCCCAAGGGTCTCTTTACCAGGCCACAGTCACAAAGCTCCAGGGAAAAGCTACCTGGTCTCAACTCTCCAGGCAGAGGAGAACAGAAGCTCCATATCCACGCATGCTGCAAATGGCTTTTTCCAGTCTACCTGAATCATTACCAGCTAGAAGCAGTGGTCATTGGGACTTGGACATGAGCTGCAAAGTATAGAATGGTGACAACAATTCCAGTGCCATACGGACTTTTCCTGTGGGGAACTTTCCTGGACTCCTGCTCCCTGTGACAGCTCCTAACAGACTGAACTGTGGTTGGGTTGCATTTTTCAGGGATTTGGCATGGTGAGGGGGCCAACTTGGACTTGGGGAACATGTTAAGGACACTACTCATTTATGGATTCTTGCTGTATTGGCCAAGAGTTTGCTTAAAGGCTTTTAATCACTGTAAAAAAAATAGAGGACTGGATGAAGAAGATGGGGCACATATACACCATGGTATATTATTCAGCTAGGAGAAATGGTGACATTGGATCACTTATAGCGGAATGGTAGAGTCTTGGTAGCATTGTGCGGAGTGAAATGAGCGAATCAGAAAAAAACAGGAACTGCAGGATACCATACATTAGTGGGACATAAAAGCGAGACTGAGAGGC
Organism: Saccopteryx bilineata; assembly: GCF_036850765.1. Lineage (NCBI taxonomy): Eukaryota > Metazoa > Chordata > Mammalia > Chiroptera > Emballonuridae > Saccopteryx > Saccopteryx bilineata. Next base: position 123,397,130 of record NC_089493.1, read on the forward strand.
ATGAACAGGAGTGTGGTGGCTAAGGGGGGTGGGGGGAGGGAAGGAGGGAGAGGGGGAGGGGAGGGGGAGGGGTACAGAGAGAACTGGATGGAGGGTGGCAGAGGACGATCTCTCTTTGGGTGATGGGTATGCAACATAACTAAATGACAAGATAACCTGGAAATGTTTTCTTTGAATGTATGTACCCTGATTTATTGATGTCACCCCATTAAAAAAAACAAAAAAAAACAAAACAAACAAAAAAAAACACAAAAAAAACAAACAAAAAAAAAACAAAAACAAAAACAAAAAAGAATGATGGGGACATGTCAAGAACACTCAGAAACCAGCTTGAATGGGCTCCCACTGGCCAAATCTGGGACAGGACAATGTGAGCACAATTTATAGTTCCATAAATAAAATTTCCTACTAATTCAATTTCTTTGGTAACAAAAATAAAACAAAATGTAGCCATCACAAGCAAACTTAGGAAAACAAAACAATATTCAAACAGATTGGGTAAAAGATAACTCTAAGACCCATCAGAAACATACAAGGTCTACCGGAAAGTTCTGTTTCTATCACAACAAGTTTCAACACTTAAGCACGTTTATTTAGCGCATGTGTGCCTCTCTATTTTTATCACTTAATGTATACATACTGATGTAGCAAATTAACTAAAACAAAGTTGATTCACGTTAGTCTTATGTGTGAAGCGATAGTGTACCCATGGCTACTGATAAAGTTTATTTACGTCACTGTAATTTTTACGAATTTCAACAAGGAAGAAATGCTACAGAAGCATGTCTGTCGCATCCACCATATTCCCCGGACTTAGCACCCTCTGACTATCACTTGTTTTTGTCCTTACAAAATTTTTTGAAGGGCAAAAAATTCAAAAATGAAGAAGATATTAAACAAGCACTGGTTCAATTTTTCGCATCAAAAGATAAAACATTTTTTAAAAATGGGATATACAAATTGCCCTCACGCTGGCAAGAAATCATTAATAATAATGGCAATTATATTATTTAATAAAGTTTATTGATGGTAAGAAAAAAAAATAAAAAAATAAAAAATAAAAAATAAAAAAAAAAGAATACAGTACTAAATAACTGTATTTAGTTAACACTTTTTTCTTTTATTTCATATATTTTGTTATACATTGGTAAAGTATACATGTGTGTTTCTTAATTAAAAACCTGTCTTTTTAATAATTTTGGATGGTTTGGGGATATTTCACAGGGCTGGAACAGATTAAATCTATTTCAGTTATTTTAAATGGGAGAAATTTGTTTGATATACGAGTTGACTGACTTACGAGCTCAGTTACAGAACAAATTAAACTCATATATCAAGGTACCACTGTACTGTAATGTCAAACAAAAAAAATTTATTGAACTCAATATTCCCTAAACATATAAATATAGACACTTTTGATTTCATCATATTTTCAGTAATAACTTGAGGAAAATTATTCCATAAAATATTCATCTTTAAAAATCTGTCCTAAAAGTTATACTAAAAGACACACCCAAACTGGATAATTTGGAAGAGTTTAATAAACTATTTACAAAGATGTGTATGAGATTAAAGAAATAAGAGATAGGGCAGTTTCCAGGGTCAGCAACATCAGGGGATCATTACCTAGGCTTGAAGGGACAGAAAGAAGAAATGGAGACTGGAACCCAGAGATGGTGACTGTGGCCTTTGGTACAGGAGCCTAGGCAACCCACTGAGACAAAATGAAGAGGAAGCTGGGGTAATAAATTCCCAGATCTACTTTTGTCTCACCCTCTGATCACCTATTATTGGTCTCCATCAGCCAAACTCAACAGCAACTGGAAAGCAAGAGACCTCATTAATTCTGTCTATAGAGTTTAACCTTTTGGGGCACAGAGCAAGGTAAATAGTAGACTTGGATGGGCACATAACCAGAACACTAATGTTACATCAGAGGTCTAGTCAATATAATTTTTTTATCCTAGATATATAATAATTATTTAGTCATTCATTTTTTAACAAAGATTTTTTTATTGAAATATTTGTTTGTCAATATTTATTGGACTTCTACTGCAATAGAAAAACAGGCACAAGGTTCTGAAGGAACTGACAGCCAAGAAAGTATGATAGAAATGAAAGTATGCAAAATAAAATGCAATTTAATTAGAGATATGATAGGGTTATAACTAAATTGCCTTGAGTTTACATGGGGGAAGAGCAAACATTTGAGAAAGTCAAAAAGGCACCATTTGAATTGAGTTGTGAAGTACAATTAGATTATTTTCCAGGAAGAGTGGCTATCAAAGTCAAGGAGTACATTTGTAAAAGAAGAAACAATGTGTGCAGAAGCAGGGATGTGTGAAGAAGGCATATTGTGTATAGGAATTGGTAAGAAGTTCAGAAGTGTTGATTACGTGAGGCATGTTGGTGGACCTGTGTTAGCTAAAAATGGAAAGACTGGTTAAGGACTTGTCATAATTCTAATTCTGGAATTTTTTCCACCTATAAAAAATTTTATATGGTTTTTAAATAAGACATTAGAGAGTAGTTGCTCTATGGACTACAGATAGGGTATTAAAGGCTCTGCACTCTAACCTCAACTCAGTTTTATTTATTACACCTCACTCTTCCAGGGCTATGTGTTGCTCTGACACTACTGAGAACAATCTACCTGTTTTCCACTAAGATAATTGCAACTTATCAATTCAATGTAAGTTTAATATATGATCTCTGAAATTCTGGCTATTCAAACAGTAAAAGAGAGTCTGCTAGAAAAGAATACCCTGAACAGTTTCATTAGGCAAGCTTAATTTAGGATAAATAAATATCACTGCAGCTGTACTAGAGAATAACCAGCTAGAGCAAACCATACCAATTTTGCTCTATATGGTGCATATAAGTGCTAAGTGCCAATTCTCATAGAAACTTAAATTAATTTGCTGCCTTGTCCAATACTGTTCTCCAATTAACTTCAAAAAAGAATAAGATTTCCAATTAAAAATTTCAGGGCACAACTTAAGTATGGATGGCATTTATAAATTACTTCTCCTTCCTTGACTGATTATAATCAGATCAAATTGTGAATGAACCATTCTATATTATTGAATGTAATGAACCAAAGAAATAGAAATGTACCTGTGGGGATAAAGTTCACTCTCCTGAGGTCTTTCTATATTTCTAATCTGTATGATCTTCCTCAGATCAATCCTTAAAAGTTCAAAAATAGTAGCAAGTCCTTTGGTCCCTTGCCTAAAATATAGGGTATTCTTTTTCAACTAAGGGTTTTTTTTCCTTTAGGCTCCTATTAATCTCTGTCTTGGCCACCAAATTGCATAAAGTCTTAGAGCACCAATACATAGTGTTTTTCAATAAACAATATTTTCAAAAAATGGGTACCAAATCACCCTTCATACTCTTAAAAGCACCTTTGTGTTATAGCTTTGTTTGCTTAGCAGTGACTGTTTTTACCTAACACAGCCCTTCTTCACTCCTCATATTTTTTAATAGTAAAATTTTTCTTTTTCCTTAATTCTTGGCATAGGTGTTACCTGTGCTCCTAGCCCTTCCACCCACATCCCCATTCAGTCATTCAGTGTTGCTTTTCTACTCATTGCAGGTAGAGCACTTAGCATATCAATACTATAATTTTCTTATCCACATTACTCACTCCCATCCTAGGTTGTTAATCTCAGAAACTATTTATAATAATTCTTTATAATCCAAGGAAGTAGTAAATAAATACAATAAATTAATGTAATCTTTATCATAAATAACAACCATTCGAAATAATATGCAATTTATTTTTCTAATCTTAATCCTACTGCCAGATTCTTATATTTTTTTTTGTATTTTTCTGAAGCTGGAAACGGGGAGAGACAGTCAGACAGACTCCAGCATGCGCCTGACTGGGATCCACCCGGCACGCCCACCAGGGGCGACGCTCTGCCCACCAGGAGGCATTGCTCTGCCCCTCTGGGGCATCGCTCTGTCATGACCAGAGACACTCCAGTGCCTGGGGCAGAGGCCAAGGAGCCATCCCCAGCGCCCGGGCCAACTTTGCTCCAATGGAGCCTCGGCTGCGGGAGGGGAAGAGAGAGACAGAGAGGAAGGAGAGGGGGAGGGGTGGAGAAGCAGATGGGCACTTCTCCTGTGTGCCCTGACTGGGAATCGAACCCAAGACTTCTGCACGCCAGGCCAACGCTCTACCAATGAGCCAACTGGCCAGGGCCCTACTGCCAGATTCTTATCCCAAGAAATCAATTAAGAGTAGTGGACGTCAGAGTAATGGCGGGGTAGGAAGCAATACCGATAAATCTCCCCCAAAACTCAACAAGATCTTCAACCAGAAACAGAAAAACCTATACTTGGAGCTTCCAGATGCTTCGCAATACACCCAAAGGTATGATAGAGTGAAAAATTGGCTAAATATATAACCAAACCCCAAAGGAAATAGGGAGTAAGAAATGCTCCGCCTTCCTCACTAACCTAAACAGGGCAGCTTTCTCTGGTAACTGTGAATATAGAAACTGAGGCGGGCAAAGGGGGTGAATAGATCCAGACCGCCGCGGCACAAACGGCCGAACCAGGCTGTGGCACGGAAATCCAAGCTGAGGAAAATCTGATCCTGTGGCAACCCGGGCAATACAAGCTAACACTCGCGCCAAACCCAAACAAAGAAAGACAAGCAGAGCGGCCATTTTACCCGGTCTCCTGGTCGGTGCGCAGTTAGTGGGTGAGAATTTCTTCCTAGGCCCCGAGAGTGGGTGCCCGTGTTGCCCCACGGAGAGGCAGGGTCAGAGGCCTTTCTGTGGGCCGAGGGCAGAGTCTCTGGGCAGCCCCAGCACCCTGGGAAAGCCACGCACGGGAGGGAGTGAGAACTAATTCCAACGGTGGAGATTTTCCGTGCTGGAGGGTGTTTCACTCAGAGGGAAACGCAGCCGGCCTCATATCCTGGTTTGCGCGCGCAGATAAGGAGTGAGCAATTCCTCCGAGTGCCTCGGCAGTGCGCGCCCGTGTTATCGCACAGAGGGGCAGAGTCAGGGGCCTTTGTGTGGGCCAAAGCGGAATCTCGAGCCACCCCAGTGCCTTGCAAAAGCCGCGCACGGGGACGGAGCGAGACTCAATTCCAATGCTGCAACTTTTCCCTGCAGTTGGGGGTTTCACTCAGAGCATGAGACTGCTGGCTGGATATCCTGGTCGCAGACAGTGAGTGAGAGTTTCCTCCAAGCGCCCTGGAAGTGGGTGGCCGCTTGTGTTACTGGACAGAGTGGCAGAGCCAGAGGTCTTTGAGTGGGCGGAAAGCCCACCTGATTATGCTAGCAGCTCTGACTGACTGAGCCTTACCCAGAGCCCTGTGCTGAGTGAAAATAGAGTGGGGAGTTGCCAGCTCTTTGAGCCTCTTACTATCCAGGCAGAGGCAGCAGCAACCCCATAGCTGGATTATCAGGCTACTAATTGAGGAAGGAAAGACTAGGAGAAAGGCTCCAGGAACAAGGACTCTCTCACTGTCGGAGCCTATAAATGCTAATGAGCTTTGACTGCCAACGAGACTAAAGCACAATACATGACATTACCATAGAGACTTATCAACTGCAAACCTCTACCTGAGTGTGCCAAAGGGGCAGAACCCGGGGTACAGAGTCACCGACCAGGAAGAGGGAGAGAAAAGAAAAAGCAAGAAGATAACCTCTCAAAATCAAGAATAATCTGCAGACTTTATAACCTATCCCATTTTATTATATTTGTTCATTTGTTTCTCTTATCTTCATTCTTGATACTTTTTTTTCCTCCTCCAATTTGGCCGATTAACTCTCTACCGGTCTTACTCTCTCCTCTCCTTTAAATACACTACCCATAAGTGTTACATCTCCCATTATCTTTTCTCTTCTCTTCCTTTCTCTCTATGAGGGTTGCACTCCAAAACCCTTAACTCTCTCTCTCTCTCTCTTTCTTTTTTCTTCTTTTAGTGGTTCCCTCTTTTTTTCTCTCTCTCTTTCTTTTCTCCCTCTATATTAGTTTCTTCCTTTCTCCTTTACATCTCCTCTCATTCAAACCTCAATAACAAACAAATTATCTTATCTGGGACTCAAACCTATGTTTGTGGCATTTTGGGGGGTTTTTACTTCACCTTTTTAACTCACTAGCAGTGCTCCGATCCCTGGCTCTCCATATTATCTAGTTCTTGTTCCACTAAATACAATAGTAATTTTTTAATTTGTCCCTCCATTTTTTCATTTTCCTCTTATTCCTCTCATCATAACTCTTAGACAACCAACACCTAAAAGCAAATCATTTTATTCTTGACCCAAATTTTTTTCTTATTTGCTTTTTGTGGATCCATACACTCATTTTTTTCTTTTTTCTTTTTTTTTTTCCTTTTTTTTTTTTTTTTTTTTTTGCCCCTTTATTACTTTTCCCCAATTCAGGCCCTCCATCACAGGCATTGTTTGTTATAATTCACAGTCCACCACAAGATTTTCTCAAGAAAGAGGGGAGAGGAGAGGAGAGGAAAAAAGGAGGGGGGGAATAATTTCCTTTTTTAAAAAATTTTTATTTTATTTTATTTTTCTTTATTTCATTATTAATTTTTTTAAAAAAACAACTCTTTTCGATTATTTATTTTTTTATTTTCTTTAACTTTTTATTCTTTATTAAATCTCATTAATACTATCAACAAAACCACCCTCAGATGCCATTAAGGAAGAGAAAATCGAATATCATGGATACAAAAGAAAGAGAGGTAACACAGCTAGATGAGGAAAAATCTATAAAGAAAAAATTTAATATATTGGAAACCTTGGAGCTAAATGACAGAGAATTCAAGATAGAAATCCTAAAAGTCCTCCGAGATATACAAGAAAACACAGAAAGGCAATTTAGGGAGCTCAAAAAACAACTCAATGAACATAAAGAATATATGTCCAAGGAAATTGAAACTATAAAAACAAATCAAACAGAGATGAAAAACTCAATTCACAAGCTGAAAAATGAAGTAAAAAGCTTAGCTAATAGAACAGGTCAGATAGAAGAGAGGATTAGTGAAATAGAAGACAAGCAACTTGAGGCACAACAGAGAGAAGAAGAAAGAGACTCAAAAATTAAAAAAAATGAGATAGCCTTACAAGAATTATCTGACTCCATCAAAAAGAATAACATAAGAATAATAGGTATATCAGAGGGAGAAGAGAGAGAAAATGGAATGGAGAACATACTCAAAAATAATAGATAAGAACTTCCCAAACCTGTGGAAAGAACTAAAGCCTCAAGTTCAAGAAGCAAACAGAACTCCAAGTTTTCTTAAGCCCAACAAACCTACTCCAAGGCATATCATAATGAAATTGACACAAACCAACAGCAAAGAAAAATTCTCAAGGAAGCCAGGGAAAAGAAGAATACAACATATAAAGGAAGGCCCATTAGATTATCATCAGATTTCTCAGCAGAAACTCTACAAGCTAGAAGAGAGTGGACCCCAATATTTAAAGTCCTGAAAGAGAGAAACTTTCAGCCACGAATACTATACCCATCAAAGCTATCCTTCAAATACGAAGGAGAAATAAAAACATTCACAGATACAGAAAAGATGAGGGAATTTATCATCAGAAAACCCCCACTCCAGGAATTACTAAAGGGGGTTCTCCAATCAGATACAAAGAACAAAAAAAACAAAGCCAGAACTAAAAGCTCCAAGAAGAACACAATAAAACCAAATTTAAACTGTGACAACAACAAAAACAAAGAGGGGGAGAAGATGGAGATTAACAATAGCAAAGGACAATGGAGTGCAAAAGTACTCACAAAATAGTTCGCTACAATGAACAGGGTAGGGACCCTTTTCATTACTTAAAGGTAACCACCATTGAAAAAACCACCACAGAAACACATGAGATAAAAAAGATAGCAACAGAGGAAAGATGTATGGAATACAACCAAATAAAAACAAAAGATAGAAAAACGAAAGAGAAGGATCTAACAAGACACAAAACTAACAGAAAGCAAGATATAAAATGGCAATAGGGAACTCACAAGTATAAATAATTACACTAAATGTAAACGGATTAAACTCACCAATAAAAAGGCACAGAGTAGCAGAATGGATTAAAAAAGAAAATCCAACTGTATGCTGCCTACAGGAAACTCATCTAAGTAACAAGGATAAAAACAAATTCAAAGTGAAAGGCTGGAAAACAATACTCCAAGCAAATAACATCCAAAAAAAAGCAGGTGTAGCAATACTCATATCGGATAATGCTGACTACAAGACAGGAAAAGTACTCAGAGACAAAAATGGCCATTTTATAATGGCTAAGGGGACACTGAATCAAGAAGACATAACAATTCTTAATATATATGCACCAAACCAAGGAGCACCAAAATATATAAGACAGCTACTTATTGATCTTAAAACAAAAACTGACAAAAATACAATCATACTTGGAGACCTCAATACACCGCTGACGGCTCTAGATTGGTCATCCAAACAGAGAATCAACAAAGACATAGTGGCCTTAAACAAAACACTAGAGCACCTGGATATGATAGACATCTACAGGACATTTTATCCCAAAGTGACTGAGTATACATTTTTCTCCAGTGTACATGGATCATTCTCAAGAATTGACCATATGTTGGGCCACAAAAACAACATCAGCAAATTCAGAAAAATTGAAGTTGTACCAAGCATATTTTCTGATCATAAAGCCTTGAAACTAGAATTCAACTGCAAAAAAGAGGAAAAAAATCCCACAAAAATGTGGAAACTAAACAACATACTTTTAAAAAATGAATGGGTCAAAGAAGAAATAAGTGCAGAGATCAAAAGATATATACAGACTAATGAAAATGACAATACAACATATCAGAATCTATGGGATGCAGCAAAAGCAGTAATAAGAGGGAAGTTCATATCGCTTCAGGCATATATGAACAAACAAGAGAGAGCCCAAGTGAACCACTTAACTTCACACCTTAAAGAACTAGAAAAAGAAGAACAAAGACAACCCAAAATCAGCCAAAGAAAGGAGATAATAAAAATCAGAGCAGAAATAAATGAATTAGAGAACAGAAAAACTATAAAAAAAATTAATAGAACAAGGAGCTGGTTCTTTGAAAAGATCAACAAAATTGACAAACCCTTAGCAAGACTTACCAAGGAAAAAAGAGAAAGAACCCATATAAACAAAATCCAAAATGAAAGAGGAGAAATCACCACGGACACCGTAGATATACAAAGAATTATTGTAGAATAGTATGAAAAACTTTATGCCATTAAATTTAACAACCTAGAAGAAATGGATAAATTCCTAGAACAATACAACCTTCCTAGACTGAGTCAAGAAGAAGCAGAAAGCCTAAACAGACCTATCAGTAGAGAAGAAATAGAAAAAACCATTAAAAACCTCCCCAAAAATAAAAGTCCAGGCCCTGACGGCTATACCAGCAAATTTTATCAAACATTCAAAGAAGACTTGGTTCCTATTCTACTCAAAGTCTTCCAAAAAATTGAAGAAGAAGCAATACTTCCAAATACATTTTATGAGGCCAACATAACCCTCATACCAAAACCAGGCAACGATGGCATAAAAAAAAAAACAACAGACCAATATCTCTAATGAATACAGATGCTAAAATACTAAACAAAATACTGGCAAACCGAATACAACAACATATTAAAAAAATAATACATCATCATCAAGTGGGATTCATCCCAGAATCTCAAGGATGGTTCAACATACGTAAAACGGTTAATGTAATACACCATATCAACAAAACAAAGAACAAAAACCACATGATCTTATCAATAGACGCAGAAAAGGCTTTCGATAAAATACAACACAATTTTATGTTTAAGACTCTCAACAAAATGGGTATAGAAGGAAAATATCTCAACATGATAAAGGCCATATATGATAAACCATCAGCTAACATCATATTAAATGGCACTAAACGGAAGGCTTTCCCCGTCAAATCAGGAACAAGACAGGGTTGTCCACTCTCTCCACTCTTATTTAATGTGGTACTAGAGGTTCTAGCCAGAGCAATCAGACAAGACAAAGAAATAAAAGGCATCCATATCGGAAATGAAGAAGTAAAGGTATCACTTTTTGCAGATGATATGATCCTATACATCGAAAACCCCAAAGAATCCACAAAAAGACTACTAGAAACAATAAGCCAATACAGTAAGGTCACAGGATACAAAATTAACATACAGAAGTCAATAGGCTTTCTATATGCCAACAATGAAACAACTGAGAAGGAACTCAAAAGAATAATCCCCTTCACGATTGCAACAAAAAAAATAAAATACTTAGGAATAAACATAACAAAGAATGTAAAGGACATATATAATGAAAACTATAAACCATTGTTAAGGGAAATCGAAAAAGATATAATGAGATGGAAGAATATACCTTGTTCTTGGCTAGGAAGAATAAATATAATCAAGATGGCTATATTACCCAAAGCAATATACAAATTTAATGCAATTCCCATCAAACTTCCAATGACATTTTTTAAAGAAATAGAACAAAAAATCATCAGATTTATATGGAACTATAAAAAACCCCGAATAGCCAAAGCAATCCTAAAGAAAAAGAATGAAGCTGGGGGCATAACAATACCTGACTTCAAACTATATTATAGGGCCACGACAATCAAAACAGCATGGTATTGGCAGAAAAATAGACACTCAGACCAATGGAACAGAATAGAAAGTCCAGAAATAAAACCACATACATATAGTCAAATAATTTTTGATAAAGGGGCCAACAACACACAATGGAGAAAAGAAAACCTCTTCAATAAATGGTGCTGGGAAAACTGGAAAGCCACATGCAAAAGAATGAAACTGGACTACAGTCTCTCCCCCTGTACAAAAATTAACTCAAAATGGATCAAAGATCTAAACGTAAGACCTGAAACAATTAAGTACATAGAAGAAGACATAGGTACTCAACTCATGGACCTGGGTTTTAAAGAGCATTTTATGAATTTGACTCCAATGGCAAGAGAAGTGAAGGCAAAAATTAATGAATGGGACTACATCAGACTAAGAAGTTTTTGCTCAGCAAGAGAAACTGATAACAAAATAAACAGAAAGCCAACTAAATGGGAAATGATATTTTCAAACAACAGCTCAGATAAGGGCCTAATATCCAAAATATACAAAGAACTCATAAAACTCAACAACAAACAAACAAACAATCCAATAAAAAAATGGGAAGAGGATATGAATAGACACTTCTCCCAGGAAGAAATACAAATGGCCAACAGATATATGAAAAGATGCTCATCTTCTTTAGCTATTAGAGAAATGCAAATCAAAACGGCAATGAGATACCACCTCACACCTTTTCGATTAGCTGTTATTAGCAAGTCAGGTAATAACAAATGTTGGAGAGGCTGTGGAGAAAAAGGAACCCTCATACACTGTTTGTTGGTGGGAATGTAAAGTAGTACAACCATTATGGAAGAAAGTATGGTGGTTCCTCAAAAAACTGAAAATAGAACTACCTTATGACCCAGCAATCCCTCTACTGGGTATATATCTCCAAAACTCAGAAACATTAATACGTAAAGACACATGCAGCCCCATGTTTATTGCAGCATTGTTCACAGTGGCCAGGACATGGAAACAACCAAAAAGCCCATTAATAGATGACTGGATAAAGAAGATGTGGCACATATACACTATGGAATACTACTCAGCCATAAGAAATGATGACATCGGAACATTTACAGCAAAATGGTGGGATCTTGATAACATGATACGAAGCGAAATAAGTAAATCAGAAAAAAACAGGAACTGTATTATTCCATACGTAGGTGGGACATAAAATTGAAACTAAGAGACATTGATAAGAGTGTGGTGGTTACGGGGGGGAGGGGGGAATGGGAGAGGGATAGGGGGTGGGGAGGGGCACAAAGAAAACAAGATAGAAGGTGACAGAGGACAATCTGACTTTGGGTGATTGGTATGCAACATAATTGAATGACAAGATAACCTGGACTTGTTATCTTTGAATATATGTATCCTGATTTATTGATGTCACCCCATTAAAAAAATAAAAATATAAAAAAAAAAAGAGTAGTACCACTGAAATGGAATTGGAGTATAAAGCTGAGTTGCTCTAAATCAGGGATAGTTAACCATTTTATACCTACCACCCACTTTTGTATCTCTGTTAGTAGTAAAATTTTCTAACCGCCCACCGGTTCCACAGTAATGGTGATTTATAAAGTAGGGAAGTAACTTTACTTTATAAAATTTATAAAGCAGATTTACAGCAAGTTAAAGCATATAATAATAATTACTTACCAAGTACTTTATGTTGGATTTTCGCTAAATTTGGCAGAATAAATCTTTATAAAACAACTTACTATAGTTAAATCTATCTTTTTATTTATACTTTGGTTGCTCCACTACTTCCCATCATGAAAGCTGGAATACCCACTAGTAGGCGGTAGAGACCAGGTTGACTACCACTACTCTAAATCATGTTTCATAGATGAAATAAAACTCACCTCAATCTCAAACTAGTTTCCTGCATATTGGACTCAAAATTCTTTTTCAAACAGACTTTCAGCCTGCCACCCATTCAACTCTGGTTCTCATCTTGGCTACCACACCTCTCTGTGCACTTGTATAATCCTAAAACTAAAGGTTTTATTTTTTTTTAAGTTACAACTTCCAGTTTAAAGTAAGCCATTTAGAGCCTGTTTCTCCCACTGATTACAAATAAAATCTCTGGACAAGAAAGAAAAGACATTTTTTTTGTATTGAGAACTCTGAAAAGTAGTAAGTAGATTGGAAATGGTAGTCACACTTGAAGAAGTGACCAGGAAAATAGTTAGTCTCCTAGAGTTTTTTTCTCTCAACTATTTTGGGTTGAATTATGTTCCTTGGAAAAAATATGTTGGGGTCCTAACCCCTAGGATGTACCTCAGGATGCGATCTTATTTGGAGGTCTTTTCAGAGGTAATCAAGTTAAATAAGGTCATTGGAGCAGACCTTAACCCAATAAAAATGATATTCTTATAAAAGGGGAAACATTTAGTTACAGAGTGACATGCACACAGGAAGAATTCCATGTGAGCATTGGAATTATACTGCCATAACTGAGCAGCTACTGGCATTAAGAGAGAAGCCTGGAATAGATCCTTCCCTAGTGCAGAGGAAGCATGGTCCTGCTAATACCTAATCTCAGATTTCCAGCCTCCAGATGTGTAAAACAATTTCTGTTGCTTACATCACTCACTTTGTAGTAACTTGTTGTGGCAGCCCTACAAATTAATACATTGTCTTTTTTTCTCCCAGCTTGGACTTGAGGATTTTCCAAGATATGGAAATGTACAGTGTGCAAGTATAGCATAAGTCTCAGAGAAAATGCCTGTCATAAAGAAAGTAAGAAAACAAGAAAAAGGAGATCCAAAAAGCCTAACTGTGTGGAGGGGTTCTTGTAAAGTAGAGAGATAGAGATGGGGATTCTGTTCCCAGCTCACCTTTGCATGTACATGTTGCATGCACAACAAACCCAAATTAGCACAGCAAAAGCTTGAAAAACTGAACAATAGCACAAAACATGATCCACTTGCCAAAATAAACTCTGAGTAGCATGTGTCCAGAATTTAGTAAAAGCAGAATAGCAAAGGCTTTGAAAACTAACATAGAAAATCCCAGCCACAGAAAGTGAGATGGTGAGCCCAATTGCCTGTATGTAGATTGATAAAGTGGGGGGGGGGGGAAATAACCCAGAAGACTAAGGAACACATGATGTAACATTCAAAATATCATTACAATAAAAAGTTAAATGCCAGGGTCCAGCCCCGGGGGGGATCCAGGGGTCCCACAGGAGGAGACGGTGTTGGCGAAATCGAGTGAGAGAGCCGAATTCTTTTCTTTCTCTTTATTCTCTAGTTAGCATTTACTGCCAGGCATCTCTGCCAAATGCTAGTACAGCTCCTTTTTTATACACACACACCAAGTTACAATTACATGGTATTAATCATTGCTTCTGTTTCACTATGTTTACATGTTTTCAGATAACAGTTGATTTATATCTATAAACTACAAATCAGGTGGCAAATCATTCAAAGTACAAAATAATTTGAATAGCGATAACAACATTGGTAAAAGCTTTTAAAGGATTAGTACTAACTAATAACTCAACTTTACTGTTGTTGTGAGTCAAGGGGCAGAGAGAGATTAACAGACGAAATCATTAAGGATTAGCAAAGGACCACCGCTTGCTCAGGCAAATGGCCTTGAGTTTATGCAGTGTCTTAATTTTTCTCACAAGACTTCAAAAGGCTTGCTTATTAACAAATTGTCATAACATCAAGAGTAACTTTTACTTAAAGATATATAGAGTGCACTCGCAAGATAGCTTAGTAGCAACATAATTTCAGAAGACATTAATTGCTATTGCTTCTATGGATGCCCCCCCATTCCTCTCATTATCTGAAGAAAGAATTTTGGGGAGTATACAAACCTCATGAGAGTGTCTCACTGAGAAAGCCCAGCAACTGCCTTCAGTCATAAAACAAGTCTCTTAGCAAAACATTCTTTTCTTGCTGACTGCATTCCCATCCCAGGCCATGCAATGAGCCATTCCATTACTCCTTTCCTAAGATTCTATTGTCTAGTCAAATTTTATTTATTTACTATATTCACACACTAGTTAAGTTCTAACTATATTCTTCTTAGAGTGTTCCACCATCTTCAGGTCAGGTAAGCAAGAAGAAAGGAAAGTTTCTCTACTCTATCACATGAAAAGGCTAGGGAGAAAAAATGATGAATTAAGTGAAGGCCGAAAGGTGCTCTGTGCACAGCCACTGCCTCCTACCCATTCACAAGTCACAATCTATTCTTTCTAACATGATTAGTAAGAAGAAATTCTCCTACAAACTTAACCCTTTATGAGGGATATCATAGCCAGCCTCTTATGTTTACGAGCCCAGTTCAAGGGGCTTACAGGCTTTTCTGTGGAACTCACACCCTCTGTCTCATTTACAAAGAAATTACTACAAATCTACAGGGAAAGCACGGTACTATTATCCCTGTGCTATAAATAATAGCACACACCCAGAAAAGGGGGGATATAAGGCCAGATTAATTCAAAAAGTCAAAGGGGGAAGTATTGTTGTGCCTTTCCTTTGCAGTGACTTTGTCAACCCACAGCCATTGGTCTTCACTGTGGTGACTTTGTCAACCAGCAGCCGTTGGTCTTCTCTGCTGTGACTTTGTCAATCAACTATTTTTGATCTTCTTCTGCTGTGACCTTGTCAGCTAGCAGTTGTGGGTCTTCTCCTGCTGTGACTTTGTCAGCCAGCAGTCATTGATTGGCTCCCAATGGGGGTGGGTGGGTGGGGTGCAAATAACCCAGAAGACTAAGGAACACATGATGTAACATTCAAAATATCATTACAATAAAAAGTTATTCAACATACAAATTACTACAAAAAAAAAAAAAGGATCAAATCCCAGTGGAAAAGACAATCAACTGATTGGAACCCAAAGATGACCTAGATGTTGGAATCATCAGCTCAATACTATAAAGCAGAAATTATAACTATGTTCAGGTTTAGAAATAGAGAAATGGGTGAAAAGCAAAAGAAATGGTAAATATTTGGACAAAAATAATATTTTTATCTTCTTAAACTTCTTAAAGTATATTTTTGATGAAGAAATTACATTTTCTAGTGAAGTATTTTATTGTATATAGCTGTAATGTGCATAACAATTCTAAGACACAGTAGAAGGGGTAAAGAAATTTGTATGATTGCAAGCTTTTTACATTTTATTTAAGTGATAAAATATCAACTATATGCAGACTGTAGAAGATTAGCTGTGTGTATTTTATTCCCTAGCACAACCTATTAAAAATATAAAGAAATGTAGGGGGAAAGCAAATAGAGAAATTGCAATGATATGCTAAAAAAATATTAAAACTAATCCAAAAGAAGGCAGGAATTTAAAAACAGAAAAATCAAGCAGAAAGTATTGATGACAAACAAATAACAAAATGGTATGGTTGGATTTAGATGCAACAATAATTATATCAAATGTAAATGGTCTAAATACATTAATTAAAAGACCATGTTAGACATTGTTCTTATTAATAATTTTTTAAAATATTTTCTCAGGCAAAGGAAATAAACAAACAAATAAATCAACAAATGGGATTACATCAAGGTAAAAAGTGTTTACACAGCAAAGTTAACAATCAGTAAAAAGAAAAATAAAGCTACTAAGTGGGAGAACATATTCACCAATGATAGATCTAATAAGGGTTGATGTCTAAAACTTATAAAGAAGTCATACAACTTACCACCAAAAAATGAACAATGCAATTTAAAAGTGGGCAGAGGACCTAAATAGACATTTCTCCAAAAAGGACATACAGATGGCCAATAGACATGAAAAGATGCTCAACAGCACTAATCATCAGAAAAATAAAAATTAAAACTACAATGAGATTTCACCTCACACCTGTTAGAGTGGCCATTATCAAAAAATCAACAAAATCAAGTGTTGGTTCTGTCTGGAAATTCTATCTATTGATGTCAATGGAGTGCTAAAATCCCTTAATATGACCATGTTACTGTCAATCTTTCCCGTTATGTCCATCAAGGTTTGCTTACATATTTAGGTGCTCTTATGTTGGGTGCATGAATGTTTACAAGAGTTATATCCTCTTGTTAAATTGGTCCATTATTTTGTAGAGCCATTCTTTGTCTCTTGCTAAATAAAGCCTTGTTATAAAGTCTATTTTATTAGATATAAGTATTGTTACCTCAGACTTCATTTGCATTTACATATAACACCTTTTTCCATATTTTTTCCTTCAGTCTTTGTGCATCTTTCTATCTGATATAGATGTCTTATAAAGAGCATATATATGTCTTGTTTTATTATTTATTTAGCTACCTGTCTTTTGATTTGTGTTTAATCTTTTTAACATTTGAAGTAATTATTGATAGCTATTTATTTACTGCCATTTTATTCTTTATAACTATGTTTCTCATTTTTATTCTTTTTATTGTTGTTATTATTATTACTATTAAAGAAGATCTTTTAACCTTTCTTATAATAATGGTTTGGTGGTAACAAAATACTTTAGCTTTTTCTTGTCTGAGAAGTTATTTATTTCCCCTTCTATTTAAATGATTGTCTTGCTTGGAAATACCTTTGTAGTAGATCCTTGCTTTTTATTACTTTAAATAGTTCATGACAATTTTTTGTGGCCTGAAATGTTTCCATTGACTAATCAGCTATCAGATTTATGGTAGCTCCTTGAAGGTAACTAACTGTCTTTCTCTTGCTTCTTTTATTTTTTAATTTTAAAATTTTAATAAATTTTAATTTTTTGTGTTGACATGGTTTAAAGAGTTCCACTCTATGTAACACCCTCAACCCCTCACATTGTGCCTCTTATAGCCCAGGCAAAGTCTCTTTCCATTCTCATTCAGTCCCTATACTCCCCTACACCCACCTTTATTTCTTAAGGACTTGCTAACCTGCTGTCAGTACCTGTATATTATGGGTATATAATTTGGCTAATTATTTCACCTTTTTTGATTTTGTCCTCTCATCCCCCTTCCCTCTGACAGCTGTCCAGCTGTTCTTTGTGACCCTGTCACTGTTTCTATTTTGTTTCTGATTTTGTTTATTACATTTCACATATAAGTGAAATCATATGATATTTGTCTTTCTCTGCCTAGCTTATTTCACTTAGCATAACAATCTCCAGGACCATCCATGCTATTGCAAAAGGTAAGATTTCCATCTTTTTCACAGCAGCAGAGTTTTCCATTGTATATATGTACCACTGCCTTTTTATTCACTTATCCACTGGCAGACACTTGAGCTGTTCCCAGATCTTGGCTATTGTAATAATGCTGCAGTAAACATGGGGATGAATTTCTTCTTTGATTTAGTGTTTCAGGATTCTTAGGATATATTCTTAAAAGTGAAATAGCTGGGTCATAAGGCAGTTTCATTTTTAATTTTTTGAGGAAATGCCATACTGTTTTTCACAGTGGTTACACAAGTCTGCATTTTTATCAGTACTGCAGGGGGTTCCCTTTCTCCACACTCTTGCCAGCACTTGTTGTTTGTGCATTTGTTAATGAAAGCCATTCTGGCAGGTGTGAGGTGGTATTTCATCAGAGTATTAATTTGCAATTCTCTGATGCTTAGTGACTTTGAACATTTTTTTACATTCTTATTGGCCTCTTTGGAGAATTGTCTTTTGAGGGACTTTGCCTGTTTTTTAATTGGATTGTTTATCTTTCTGGTGCTGAGTTTTAGAAGTTCTTTATAAATTTTGGTTATAACTGCTTATCTAATATTTCAGCGATTATATTCTCCCATAGAGTAGGTTGTCTTTTCACTTTGTTAATTATGTTTTTTGCTCTACTAAAGCTTTTTAGTTTGATATAATCCCATTTGTTTAATTTGTTCTTTATTTCACTTGCCCATGGAGATACATTGGCAAAAACATTGCTATGAGAGAGATATCAGAGAGTCAACTGCTTCTGTTTTCTTCCAATACTATTAAGGTTTTGTGACTTACATTTAAGTTCTTTATTCATTTTGAGTTTGTTTTTGTAAAAGGTGTAAATTAGTAGTCTAGTTTCATTTTCTTGTATATACCTGTCCAATTTTCACAACACAATTTATTAAAGAGATTGTCTTTACTCTATTTATACTCTTGTCTTCTTTGTCAATTTTTTATTGGCTGTGAAGGTGTGGATTTTTTTCTAGGTTCTCTGTTTCATTTTATTGATTTGTATGACTGTTTGTAAGCAAGTACCAAGCTGGATTTTTGTTTATTTTTTTTAAACTTTATTTATTTATTCATTTTAGAGAGGAGAGGGAGAGAGAGAGAGAGAGAGAGAGAGAGAGAGAGAGAGAGAGAGAAGGGAGGAGCAGAAAGCATCAACTCCCATATGTGCTTTGACCAGGCAAGCCCAGGGTTTTGAACCAGCGACCTCAGCATTCCAAGTCGAAGCTTTATCCACTGCGCCACCACAGGTCAGGCCAAGCTGTTTTGATTGCAATGGCTTTGTAGTAGAACTTGATATTAGGAAGTGTGAAACCTCCCACTTTTGTCCTTCATTTTCAAGATTGCTGAGGCTATTCAGGTTCTTCTTTGTTCCATGGAAATTTTTTTAAATATTTGTTCTAGATCTGTGAAGTATGCCATTGGTATTTTAATAAGAATTGCATTGAATCTATAGACTGCTTTAGGTAGTATGGACAATTTAATGATGTTAATTCTTCCTATCCATAAACACAGTATATGCTTCCATTTATTTGTATCCTCCTCAATTTCATTTTTCAATGTCTTATAATTTTCCAAATACAGATCTTTTACCTCCTTAGTTAAATTTATTTCTAGGTACTTTATTTTTTTGTGTTGTTGTTGCAATAATGAAGTGTATTTTTTCCTTAATTTCTCTTTCTGACAGTTTATTATTGGTGTATAAAAATAGCACTAATTTCTGAATATTAATTTCATATCCTGCCACCTTGCTAAATTTATTTATTAGGTCTAGTAATTTTTTTGCTGAGCTTTAGAGTTTTCTATGTACATTATCATATAATCAGCAAATAATGATAGTTTTACTACTTCTTTTCCAATTTTGATGCCTTTTATTTTTTCTTCTTGTCTGATTGCTATGGCTAGGACTTCCATATTGAATAAGTGGTAAAAGAAGACACCTTTGTCTTGTTTCTGATCTTAAGGGGATTGCATTTAATCTTTACTCATTGAGTATGATGTTGATGATTGGTTTGTCATATATAGCCTTTCTTATACTGAAGTGTGTTCTCTGTATGCCCACTTTGCTGAGAGTTTTGATTATAATTCAGTACTAAATTTTATCAAATGGTTTTTCTACGTCCATTGATATAATCATATGATTTTTATCATTTTTATATAATGAATCATGTTTATTGATTTGCAAATACTGTATCAGCCTTGCCTCCCTGAATAAATCCCTCTTGATTATAATGTATGATATTTTTAATGTATTGCTGGATCTAGTTTGATAATATTTTGTTGAAAATTTTAGGATCTATGTTCATCAGGGATATTGGCCTATCATTTTCTTTCTTTGTAGTATCTTTACCTAATTTTAGAATTAGGATAATGCCTCATAAAACGAGTTCAAAAGTTTTCCAATTCTTGAATTTTTTGGAATAGCTTGAGGATAGATGTTAGTTCTTTTTTGAATGTTTGTTAAAATTTGCTTGTTAAGCCATTTGGTTCAGGACTTTTGTTCACTGGCCATTTTTTGATAACTGTTTTAATTTTATTTGTTGTAATCAGTGTGCTCAGGTTTTCTGATTCTTCCAGATTCAGTTCTGAAAAATTGTATGTATCTAGGAGTTTATCCATTTCACCCAGGTTGTCCAATTTTTGGCATATAGATCTTCATAATATGTTCTTATTTTGTATTTCTATTATGTCAATTGTTACTTCTCCTCCTTCATTTTTAATTTTATTGATTGGGGCCCTATGTCTTTTTTTCTTAATGAGTCTGGTTAAAGGTTCATCTATCTTGTTTACCTTTTCAAAGAACCAGCTCTTGATTTCATTGATGTTTTGTATTGTTTTTTAGTCTCTACATTCATTTATTTTCTCTCTGATCTTTATTGTTTCTTTCCTTCTACTTCCTCTGAGCTTTATTTGTTGTTCTTCTTGTAGATCTTTTAAGGGTAGTGTTAGAGTGTTTCATCATTTCTTTGCTTCTTGTGTTATGCCTGCAATGCTAACAGTTTTCTTCTCAAGACTGCCTTCACTATGTCCCAAAGATTTTTGTTTTTATCTGTTCATATTCATTTGTTTCAAGAAAATTTTTTATTTCTTCATTGATTTCATTGTTAACCCATTCATTGTTTAATAATATGCTATTTAGCCTCTAAGTGTTTTAATGTTTTTTGTTCTCCTATTGTAGTTGGTTTCTAGTTTCATGCTATTGTTATTGGAGAAGTTGCTTAATATAATTACTTATTTTTTTATTTTATTTAGAAAATTAACTTTAACAGAGTGACATTAATCAATAAGAGTACATAGGTTTCAGGTAAATATTTTTATAGCATTTGAATGGTGGATTATGTTGTATACCCATCACCAACATCAAATAATTTTTTGTCACCTTATATTTGTCCTTTTTTACACACTTTCTCTTTCCCCCTCCCCCATGTTTCCTTGCCCTTGGTAACCACTTCAATTTTATCTATGTCTATAAGTCTCAGTTTTATATCCCACCTATTGTGAAATCATATAGTTCATAGCTTTTTCTGATTTACTTGTTTCAATGAGTATAACATGCTCAATGTCCATCTATGTTGTCATAAATGTGACTCTCTCATTGTTTCTTATGGCTGAGTAGTATTCCATTGTATATATGTACCACATATTCTTTATTCAGTCATTTATCAAGGGACATTTTGGTTTTTTACATGTCTTGGCCACTGTGGATAATGCTGCAATGAACATCGGTCTGCATGTGTCTTTATGTACCAGTGTTTTTAAGTTTTTGAGGTAGATATCCAGTAAAGGGATTGCTGGGTCATATGATAGTTCTAGTCTTAATTTTTTGAAGAACCATCATATTTTCTTCCATAATGGTTGTAGTAATTTTCATTCTCACCAGCAGCGAATGAGGGTTGCTTTTTCCCCACAGCTTCTCCAACACTTGTTATTATCTGACTTGTTGATAATAGCCAATCTAACTGGTGTGCGGTGGTATCTCATTGTAGTTCTGATTTGTATTTTTCGAATAGCTAGTAAAGATGAGCATCTTTTCATATATCTGTTGGCCATTTGTATGTCTTCTTTGGATAAATGTCTGTTCAGGTCCTCTCCCCATTTTTTTTTTTTTTGTATTTTTCTGAAGTTGGAAACGGGGAGGCAGTCAGACAGACTTCCACATGCACCCGACCGGGATCCACCCAGCATGTCCACTAGGGGCAATGCTCCGCCCATCTGGGGCATTACTCTGTTGCAACCAGGGTCATTCTAGTGCCTGAGGCAGAGGCCATGGAGCCATCCTCAGCGCCCGGGCCACCCTTGCTCCAATGGAGCCTTGGCTGCAGGAGGGGAAGAGAGAGACAGAGAGGAGGGAGAGGGGGAGGGGTAGAGAAGCAGATGGGCGCTTCTCCTGTGTGCCCTGTCCGGGAATCAAACCTGAGACTCCTGCATGCCAGGCCGACGTTCTACCACTGAGCCAACCAGCCAGGGCCTCTCTTTATTTTTTAATTGAATTGTTTGCTTGTTGTTGCTGAGCTTTGAGTTCATTTTATATTTTGGATATTAATCTCTTATTGAAGCTGTTGTTTACAAATATCATCTCTTGTTTAGTTGGCTGCCTATTTGTTTTGTTGTCAGTTTCTTTTGCTGTGCAGAAGCTTTTTAGTTTGATATAGTCCCATTCATTTACTTTTGCCTTTACTTCCCTTGCCTTTGGGGTCAAATTCATAAATTGTTCTCTAAAGTCAAGGTCCATAAGTTTAGTACCTATGTTTCTCTTATGTAACATAGTTTCAAGTCTTATATTTAGGTCTTTAATCCATTTTGAATTAATTTTTGTGCAGGGGAACAAACTGTGGTCAAATTTCATTCTTTTGCATGTGGTTTTTCAGTTTTCCCAGGACCATTTATTGAAGAGGCTTTCTTTTCTCCATTGTGTGTTTTAGGCTCCTTTGTTGAAGATGATTTGTTCATATATATGTGATTTTATTTCTGGGCTTTCAATTCTGTTCCATATGCCTGTTTTTCTGCCAATATTGTGCTTATTGTTGATCTATAGTATAATTTGAAGTCAGGTAGTGTGATATCTCCAACTTCATTCTTTTTCTTCAGGATTGCTTTAGCTATTTGGAGATTTTATAAATCCATTCAAACCTGGAAATTTATTGTTCTTTTTCTTTAAAAAATGACATTGAAATTTTGATGAGGGTTACATTAACTTTGTATATTGCTTTGAGTAAAATGGCAATTTTAACTATGTTGATTTTTCCAATTTATGAACATGGAATATTTTTCCATTTTGTCTTTTTATTACTTTCTATGTTTTGTAGTTTTTAGTACATAGGTTCTTCACATTCCTTGTTAAGTTTGTTTCTAAATACTTTACTTTTTTACAATTATAAAAGTAATATTTATTAGTAGTTAATTTTTCAAAGTTTCATTCTTAGCATATAGAAAAGCAGTAGACTATGTATATTGATTTTGTATCCTGAAACTTTACTGTACTGGTTTATTGTTTCTAATAGTGTTTCTAATAGCATTTGGAATTTTCTATATGCATGATCATGTCATCTACAGAAAATGATACCTTTACTTCTTCTTCTCCCATAAGGATGCCTTTTACTTTTCTTCCATGATTGTTTTGGCTAAAACTTTCAGAATTATGTTGAATAAGAGTAGAGAGAGTAGGCAGCCTTGATTTCTATCTGATTTTAGAGGAAAAGCCTTTATTTTTTCACAATTTAGTATAGTATTAGTTGATGATCTGTCATGTATGGCCTTTATTATGTTGAGGTACTTTCTTTCTATTTCAATTTTATTGAGTATTTTAAGCATAAAGGGATGTTGTATCTTAACAAATGCCTTTTCTGCATCTATTGACAGTATCATATAATTTTATTTTATTTTTTTGTATTTTTTTTGAAGTGAGAAGCAGGGAGACAGAGAGACAGACTTCCACATGAGCCCAACTGGAATCCACCAGGCACGCCCAGTAGGAGAAGATGCTCTCCCCATCTGGGCCATTGCTCTGTTGCAACTGGAGACATTCTAATACCTGAGGCAGAAGCCATGGGCCCATCTTTAGTGCCCAGGGCAACTTTGATCCAATAGAGCCTTGACTACAGGAGGGGAAGAGAGAGACAGAGAGAAAAAAGAATGGGGAAGGAGGAGAAGCAGACGGGTGCTTCGCTTGTCTGCCCTGGCCAGAAATTGAACCTATAACATTCTCATGCCAGGCCGATGCTCTACTACTGAGCCAACCAGCCAGGGCCAGATCATATAATTTTTGTTCTTTGTTTTGTTGATGTAGTATATTGTGTTGATCAATTTTTATACATGGAACCATTCTTGTGCTCCTGGAATGAATCCCACTTGATCGCTGTGTATTATTGTTTTAGTGTGTTGTTGTATTTGATTTGCTAGTATTTTGCTTAGGATTTTTGCATCTGTATTCATTAGAGATATTGGTCTGTAGTTTTCTTTTTTCGTGTTGTCCTTATCAGGTTTCAATATCAGGGTTTTGTTGGCCTCATAAAATGTGTTGGGGAGTATTGCTTCTTCTATTTCTTTTTGGAAGACTTTAAGAAGAATAGGTACCAAATCTTCCTTGAATGTTTGCTAGAATTCACTAGTGTAACCATCTGGTCCTGGACTTTTGCTTTGGGGGAAATTTTTGATAGTTGTTTATATTTTCTCCCTGCTAATAAATCTATTTAGGTTTTCTACTTCTTTATAACTCAGTCTAGAAAGATGATATAGTTTTAGGAATTTATACACTTCCTTTAGGTTGTTGAATTTGGTAGCATATAATCTTTTATAACTATTTGCTATGATCTGTTGTATATCTATGATGTCTGTGGTAATTTCTTCTCTTTCATTTCAGATTTTGTTTATATAAGTCCTTCCTCTTTTTTCCTTACTGAGTCTACCCTGTAGTTTGTCAATTTTATTGACCTTTTCACAGAACCAGCTCTTAGTTATATTAACTTTTTTATAGTTTTTTTATTCTCTATTTCATTTAGTTCTGCTCTAATTTTTTAACTATTTCCTTTCTTCTGCTGACTTTGAGTTGCCATTGTTCTTCTTTTTCTACTTCCTTAAAGAGTAATGTTAGGTTGTTTATTTGGAATCTCTTTTGTTTCTTGATATAACATTGTAATAATATAAACATCTTTCTTATTACTGCTTTTCCTGCACTCCAGAAATTTTTTTTTCTTTTTTTAAATTAATTTTACTAGGGTGACATCAATAAATCAGGATACATATGTTCAAAGAAAACATGTCCAGGTTATCTTGTCAATCAATTATATAGCACACCCATCACCCAAAGTCAGATTGTCCTCCATCACCTTTAGTCTCATTTTTATGTCCCACCTACATATGGAATAATACAGTTCTTGTTTTTTTCTGATTTACTCATTTCACTTCGTATAATGTTATCAAGATCCCACCATTTTGTTGTAAATGATTCGATGTCATCATTTCTTATGGCTGAGTAGTATTCCATAGTGTATATGAGCCACATCTTCTTTATCCAGTCTTCAATTGAAGGGTTTTTTGATTGTTTCCATGTCTTGACCACTGTGAACAATGCTGCAATGAACATGGGACTGCATGTCATATCAATGTGTCTGAGTTTTTGGGGTATATACACAATAGAGGGATTCCTGGGTCATAAAGTAGTTTTATTTTCAGTTTTTTGAGGAACCACCATACTTTCTTCCATAATGGTTGTACTACTTTACATTCCCACCAACTGTGAATGAGGGTTCCTTTTTCTCCACAGCCTCTCCAACATTTGTTATTACCTGTCTTGTTAATAATAGCTAATCTAACAGGTGTGAAGTGGTATTTCATTGCAGTTTTGATTTGCATTTCTCTAATAACTAACAAAGATAGCATCTTTTCATATATCTGTTGGCAATTTGTATTTATTCCTGAGATAAGTGTCTGCTCATGTCCTCTTCCCATTTTTTATTGGATTGTTTGTTTGTTTGTTGTTGAGTTTTATGAGTTTTTTGTATATTTTGGAAATTAGGCCCTTATCTGAGCTGTTATTTGAAAATATCATTTCCCATTTAGTTGGCTGTTTATTTTCTTGTCAGTTTCTCTTGCTGAGCAAAAACTTCTTAGTCTGATATAGTCCCATTCATTTATTTTTGCCTTCACTTCTCTTGCCTTTGGAGTCAAATTCATAAAATGCTCTTTAAAACCAAAGGCCATGAGTTTGGAACCTATGTCTTCTTCTATGTACTTTTTTGTTTCAGGTCTTATATTTAGGTCTTTGATCAATTTGAATTAATTTTAGTACAAGGGGACAAACTTGTAGTCGAGTTTCATTCTATTGCATGTGGCTTTCCAGTTTTCCCAGTACCATTTGTTGAAGAGACTTTCTTTTCTACATTGTGTGTTGTTGCCCCTTTATCAAAAATGATTTGATCATATGTATGTGGTTTTATTTCTGGACTTTCTATTCTGTTCCATTGGTCTGAGTGTCTATTTGTGTGTGTGTGTGTGTGTGTGTGTGAATACCATGCTGTTTTGATTGTCATGGCTCTATAGTATAGTTTGAAGTCAGGTATTGTAATGCCCCCAGCTTCATTCTTTTTCCTTAGGATTGCTTTGGCTATTTGGGGTTTTTTGTAGTTCCATATAAATCTGATGATTTTTTGTTCTATTTCTTTAAAAAATGTCATTGGAATTTTGATGGGAATTGCATTAAATCTGTATATTGCTTTGGGTAAAATGGCCATCTTGATTATATTTATTCTTCCTATACAAGAACAAGAAATATTCTTCCATCTCATTGTATCTTTTTCGATTTCCCTTAACAAAGCTTTGTAGTTTTCATTATATAAGTCCTTTACATTTTTTGTTATGTTTATTCCTAGGTATTTTATTTTATTTGTTACAATCATGAAGGGGATTTTTTCTTTAGTTTGTTCTCAAATGTTTTATTGTTGGCATATAGAAAGGCTATGGACTTTTGTATGTTAATTTTGTATCCTGTGACCTTACTGTATTGGCTTATTGTTTCTAGTAGTCTTTTTGTAGATTCTTTAGGGTTTTCGATGTAGAGTATCATATCATCTGCAAAAAGTGATACCTTTACTTCTTTTTTTCCAATATGGATGCCTTTTGTTTCTTTGTCTTGTCTGATTGCTCTGGCTAGAACCTCTAGCACCACATTAAATAAGAGTGGAGAGAGTGGACAACCCTGTCTTGTTCCTGATTTAAGGGGGAAAGCCTTCAGTTTTGTGCCATTTAATATGATGGTAGATGATGATGGTTTATCATATATAGCCTTGATTATGTTGAGATATTTTCCTTCTATGCCCATTTTGTTGAGAGTCAACATAAAATTGTGTTTTATTTTATCGAATGCATTTCTGCATCTATTGATAAGATCATGTGGTTTTTGTTCTCTGTTTTTTTGATATGGTGTATTATGTTAACTGTTTTACGTATGTTGAACCATCTTTGAGATTCTGGGATGAATCCCACTTGACTGTGATGTATTATTTTTTAATATGTTGTTGTATTCAATTTACTAGTACTTTGTTTAATATTTTAGCATCTGTATTTATTAGAGATATTGGTCTGTAGTTTTTTTTGTGTGTGTGTGCTGTCCTTGCCTGGTTTTGGTATGAGGGTTATGTTGGCCTCATAAAATGTGTTTGGAAGTATTGCTTCTTCTTTAATTTTTTGGAAGACTTTCAGTAGAATAGGAACCAAGTCTTCTTTGAATGTTTGTAGAATTTGCTGGTATAACTGTCTGGGCCTGAACTTTTACTTTTGAGGTTTTTAATAGTTTTTTCTATTTCTTCCCTACTAATTGATCTGTTTAGGCTTTCTGGTTCTTCTTGACTCAGTCTATGAAGGTTGTATTGTTCTAGAAATTTATCCATTTCTTCTAGATTGTTGAATTTAGTGGCATAAAGTTTTTCATAGTATTCTACAATAATTCTTTGTATATCTATGATATCCGTGGTGATTTCTCCTCTTTTATTTTGGATTTTGTTTATATGAGTTCTTTCTCTTTTTTTCTTGGTAAGTTTTGCCAGTGGTTTGTCAATTTTGTTGATCTTTTCAAAGAACCAGCTCCTTGTTCTATTAATTTTTTTTATAGTTTTTCTGTTCTCTAATTCATTTATTTCTGCTCTGATTTTTATTATCTCCTTTCTTTGGCTGGTTTTGGGTTGTCTTTGTTCTTTTTTTTCCAGTTCCTTAAGGTGTGAAGTTAAGTGGTTCACTTGGGCTCTCTCTTGTTTGTTCATATATGCCTGAAGTGATATGAACTTCCCTCTTATCACTGCTTTTGCTGCATCCCATAGATTCTGATATGTCGTATTGTCATTTTCATTTGTCTGTATATATCTTTTTATCTCTGTGCGTATTTCTTCTTTTACCCATTTATTTTTTAAAACTATGTTGTTTAGTTTCCACATTTTTGTGGGATTTTTTTCCTCTTTTTTGCAGTTGCATTCTAGTTTCAAGGCTTTATGATCAGAAAATATGCTTGGTACAACTTTGATTTTTCTGAATTTGCTGATGTTGTTTTTGTGGCCCAACATATGGTCAATTCTTGAGAATAATCCATGTACACTGGAGAAAAATGTATATTCTGTCACTTTGGGATGAAATGTCCTGTAGATGTCTATCATATCCAGGTGCTCTAGTGTTTTGTTTAAGGCCAATATATCTTTATTGATTCTCTGTTTGGATGACCAATCTAGAGCCGTCAGTGGTGTATTGAGGTCTCCAAGTATGACTGTATTTTTGTCAGTTTTTGTTTTAAGGTCAATAAGTAGCTGTCTTATATATTTTGGTGCTCCTTTGTTTGGTGCATATATATTAAGAATTGTTATGTCTTCTTGATTCAGTGTCCCCTTAACCATTATGGAATGGCCATTTTTGTCTCTGAGTACTTTTGCTGTCTTGTAGTCAGCATTATCAGATATGAGTATTCCTATGCCTGCTTTCTTTTGCATGTTATTTGCTTGGAGTATTGTTTTCAAGCCTTTCACTTTGAATTTGTTTTTATGCTTGTTGCTTAGATGAGTTTCTTGTAAGCAGCATACAGTTGGATTTTTTTTTAATCCATTCTGCTACTCTGTGCCTTTTTATTGGTGAGTTTAATCCGTTTACATTTATTGTAATTATTGCCACTTGTGAGTTCCCTATTGCCATTTTATAGATTGCTTTCTGTTAGTTTTGTGTCTTGTTTGATCCTTCTCTTTCATTTTTCTATCTTTTGTTTTTATTTGATTGTATTTCATACATCTTTCCTCTGTTGCTATCTTTTTTAAATCATATGCTTCTCTGGGGGGTTTTTTAATGGTGGTTACCATTAAGTAATAAAAAGGGTTTCTACCCTGTTCATTGTAGTGAGTACCTTTGAACTCCATCTTCCTTTGCTACTGTTACTCTCCATCCTCTCCCCTCCCTTTTTTTTTTGTTGTTGTCACAGTTTAAATTTGGTTTTATTGTGTTCTTCTTGGAGCTTTTACATGTGGTTTTTTTTGTTGTTGTTGTTCTTTGTATCTGATTGGAGAACCCCCTTTAGTAATTCCTGGAGTGGGGGTTTTCTGATGATAAATTCCCTCATCTTTTCTGTATCTGTTTTTCTTTCTCCTTCATATTTGAAGTATAGCTTTGATGGGTATAGTATTCATGGCTGAAAGTTCTCTCATTCAGGACTTTAAATATTGGGGTCTAGTTTCTTCTAGCTTGTAGAGTTTCTGTTGAGAAATCTGATAATCTAATGGGTCTTCCTTTATATGTTGTATTCTTCTTTTTCCTGGCTGCCTTGAGAATTTGTTCTTTGCCTTTGGTCTGTGCCAATTTCATTATGATGTATCTTGGAGTAGGTTTGTTGGGGTTAAGAAAACTCAGAGTTCTGTTTGCTTCTTGAATTTGAGGCTTTAATTTTTTCCACAGGCTTGGGAAGTTCTCATCTATTATTTGTTTGAATATGTTCTCCATTCCATTTTCTCTCTCTTCTCCCTCTGATAAAACTATTATTCTTATGTTATTTTTTTTTTTGATGGAGTCAGATAATTCCTGTAGGGCTATCTCATTTTTTTAAATTTTTGAGTCTCTTTCTTCTTCTCTCTGTTGTGCCTCAAGTTGCTTGTCTTCTATTTCACTAATCTTGCCTTCTATCTGGCCTGTTCTATTAGCTAAACTTGTTACCTCATTTTTCAGCTTGTGAATTGAGTTTTTATCTCTGTTTGATTTGTTATAGTTTCAATTTCCTTGGTAATATATTCTTTGTGTTCATTTAGTTGTTTTTCTGAGCTCCCTAAATTGCCTTTCTGTGTTTTCTTGTATGTCTCTCAGTATTTTTAGGATTTCTATTTTAAATTCTCTGTCATTTAGCTCCAAGGTTTCTAATACATTATATTTTTTCTCCATAGATTTTTCCTCATCTATCTGTGCTACCTCTCTGTCTTTTGTATTCATGATATTCAATTTCTTTTTCCTTAATGGCATCTGAAGGTGGTTTTGTTGATAGTATTAATGAGAACTAATAAAGAATATAAAGTAAAAAAAATAAAAATAAAAGAATAAATAAAAAAAATATTATTCTCCCTTCCTTTTTTTCCCTCTCCTCTCCTCTCTCCTCCTTCTTGAGAAAATCTTGTGGTAAACTGTAAATTATATTGTGCTAAATAGAACAAAAACTACCTATAAGGAATGACTGAGTTGGGGAGAAGTAATAAAGGGGTAAAAAAGGGGGTATGGACCCACAAAATCCAAAAAAGGAAAAAATTTGGGTCAAGAAGAAATGATTTGCTTTTAGGTGATGGTTGACTAAGAGATATGATGAGAGGAAAAAAAGGGAAACAGGAAAAGGGGGGGTATTTAAAAATTACTATTGTATTTAGTGGAGCAAGGACTAGATAAAATGGAGAGCCAGGGTTGGGAGCACTGCTAGTGAGTTAAAAAAGTGAAGTAAGAAAACCCCAAATTGCCACAAAGAAAAATTTGAGTCCCAGATAAAGTAATTTGTTCATGATTGAGGATTGAATGAGAGGAAAAGTAAAGGAGAAAAAAAGAAACTAATATAGAGGGAGAAAGAAGAAAACACAAAAAGAAGAAAAAAGAATAAAAGGAGAGAGAGAGAGAGAGAGTTAAGGGGTTTTGAGTGCAACCATCATAGAGAGAAAGGAAGAAGAAAGAAGAGATAATGGGAGATGTAACACTTATGGGTAGTGTAGTTCAAGGAGAAGAGAAAGTAAGACCAGCAGAGAATTAAATGACCAAATTGGAAGAGGAAGAAAATAATCAAGACAAGAAGATAAAAGAAACAAACAAACAAATATAATGAAATGGGATAGGTTATAAAGTCTGTGGATTATTTTTGATTTTGAGAGTTTATCTTCTTGCTTTTTCTTTTCTCTCCCTCTTTCTGGTCAGTTATTCTCTACCCTGGGTTCTGCCCCTGTGGCATGCTTAGGTAGAGGTTTGTAGTTGATAGGTCTCTATGGCAATGTCATATATTGGGCTTCAGTTTTGTTGGCATTCAAGGCTCATTAGCATTTGCAGGCTCTGCCAATGAGAAAGTCCATATTTCCAGAGCTTCTCTCCTAGTCTTTCCTTCCTGAATTAGTAGCCTGATGATCCAGCTATAGGGTTGCTGCTTTCTCTGCCTGGAGAGTAAGAGACTCAAAGAGCTGGCAAATCCTCACTCTATTACCACTCAGCGCAGTGCTCTGGGTAAGGCTCAACCAGTCAGAGCCACTAGTATAATCAGGCAGGGCTTCAGCCCACACAAAGACCTCTGACTCTGCCCCTTTGTCCGGGAACATGGGTGCCCACTCTTGGGGGAATCTCTCGCCCACTATCTGCACTCACCAACCAGGATATCTGGCCAGCCGTCTCTCACTCCCTGTGAGGCACCCCACCCGCCCACACAGAAAAGTTCCAGCATAGGAAATTTTGCTTCCACTCACTCCCCATGCGCACTGCTTTTCAGGGCACAGGGGTGACATTAAGACTCTGGTTTCGGCTCACAGAAAGGTCTCTGACTCTACCCCTCTGTCCGGGAACACAGGCACCCACTCCCGGGGTGCTCAGAGGAATCTCTCGCCCACTCTCCATGCTCACCAACCAGGATATCAGGCTGGCTGCCTCTCACTTCAAGTGAGGTGCCCCGCCCATATGGAAAAGTTTGAGTGTAGGGAATTTTGCTCCCACTCACTCCCCACATGCTGCTCTTTGGGGCGCAGGGGCAACCCGAGACTCCAGTTTCAGCCCACAGAAAAGCCTCTGACCCTGCCCCTCTGTCCGGTAACACGGGCGCCCACTCCTGAGACTCTAGGAGAAATCTCTTGCCCACTATCTGCACGCACCGACCAGGAGATCGGGCGGATGGCTGTCCCAAGTGCCTTTCTTTGTCTGGGTTGCATGAGTGTTAGCTTGTGTTGACTGGGTTGCCACAAGCACAGTTTTTTCTTGGCTTGGATGTCTGTGCCACAGCCTGGTTCAGATGTTTGTGCCACAGTCTGGTTCTATTCACAACCTATGCCCGCCTTAGTTCCTATACTCTCAGTTCCCAGTGACAGCAGCCCTTATTTAGGTTAGTGAGGAAGGCAGAGTTTTCTTCCTCCTTATTTCCTTCAGGGTTGATTATATATTTAGTCAATTTTTTGCTCAATTATACCTTTGCATTTAGTGTGGAACTTCTGGAGGCTCCAAGGATAGATTTTTCTGTCTCTGGTTGAAGATCTTCTTGAATTTTGGGGGAGATTTATCAGTATCGCTCCTTACGGCACCATTTCTCTGATGTCACTCCCAACCCAGAAATTTTGATATGTCATGTTGTCATTTTTATTTGTCTGTATATATCTTATGATCTCTGATTTTATTTCTTCTTTGACCTAGTCACTTTTTATAATTATGTTTTTTAACTTCTACATTTTTGTGGGTTTCTTTCCTTCCATTTTACAGTTGAATTCTAATTTCAAAGCCTTATGATCACAAAACATACTTGGTATAATTTCAATCTTCCTAAATTTGTTAATGTTAGTTTTGTGGCCCAATATATGGTCTATCCTTGAGAAGGTTCCATGCACACTAGAGGAGCATATATAATCTGATGTTTTGGGATTAAATGTCCTATAAATATTTATTATGTCCATTTGGTCCAGAGTATAATATAAGGCTGATATTTCTTTATTGATTTTTTATTTGGATGATCTATCTAAATCCTTCAAGGTGTATTGAAATCTCCAAGCATAATTGTCTTTTTGTCTGCTTCTATTTTTAAATCAGTTAGTAGATGTCATATATTTTGGTGCTCTTTAGTTCAGTGCATATATATTAAGAAGTATTATGTCTTCTTGAAATGATGTCCCCTTTATCATTATGAAATATGCATCTTTGTCTCTTGTTACCTTTGTTTTCTTGAAGTTAGCATTGTCAGATATGAGTATGGCTACACCTGCTTTTCTTTAGATCTTATTTGCTTGGAGATTCATTTTTCAACCTTTCCCTTTGAATCTACTTTTGTCCTTGCAGTTTAGATATGTCTCTTGAAGGCAGCATATGGTTGGGTTTTGCTTTTTGATACAAGTTGCTACTCTGTGCCTCTTTAATGGTGAGTTCAGTCCATTTACATTTAGAATAATTATTGACACTCGAGGACTTCCTATAGCCATTTTATGTTTTGTTTTTTGATAGCTCTGTGTCTTGTTTGATTCTTCTCTTTTTTGTTTTTGTCAGTTTTTGTTTGGTAGTATTCTATACTTTTTTCCCTTTTTCTTTTTTAAGCTGTTTGTTTCAATAGTGGCTTTTTGGTGGGTGGTTACCATTAGGTTAAGGAAAAAATGTTTATATATACAAGAGTCCTTTGTCATATGAGTGCTTGTGCCCTCTTTTCTCCTTTGCTACTGTAGATCTTTATCCTCTCCCTTTTAGGTTATTGTTGTCACAGATTATCCTTGTTTTTATTGTGACCTTGTTGGAGATTTTACTTGTAATTTTGATTTGTTTTTTTCTTTGTGTCTGTTCAAATAACCCCCTTGAGTATTTCCTGAAGTGGGGATTTTTTTTGGTGATAAATTGCCTCAACTTCTCTATGTCTATAAAAGTTTTTATATCTCCTTCATATTTGAAGGATAACTTTGATGGATATTGTATTCTTGGCTGCTAACTCCTCTTTTCAGTGCTTTGAATGTTTGGGTCCACTTTCTTCTGGCTTGTAGAGTTTCTTTTTTTTTCTCCTTTCTTTGTGGCAGAGACAAAGAGAGTCAGAGAGAGGGACAAATAGGGACAGACAGACAGGAAGGGAGAGAGATGAGAAAAATCAATTCCTTGTTGCAGCTCCTTAGTTGTTCATTGATTGATTTCTCATATGTGCCTTGACCAGATGAGAAAAATCAATTCCTTGTTGCAGCTCCTTAGTTGTTCATTGATTGATTTCTCATATGTGCCTTGACCAGGGGGCTACAGCAAACCGAGTGACCCCTTGCTCGAGCCAGTGACCTTGGGCTCAATCTGGTGAGCCTTGCTCAAAGCAGATGAGCCCATGCTCAAGCTTTCGACCTTGGGGTCTCAAACCTGGGTCCTCCACATCCCAGTTTGACACTCCATCCACTGCACCACTGCCTGGTCAGGCTTGGCTTGTAGAGTTTCTGCTGAGAAGTCTGATGATAACCTAGTCGGCTTTCCTTTATATGTTATGGTCTTATTTTCCCTCACTGCCTTGATGATTCTTTCTTGATAATTGATTTTTGATCATTTTATTATGATGTGCCTTGGAGTAGATCTGTTTGGGTTGTGATAACTAGGCATTCTGTTTGCTTCTTGGATTCAAGGCTCTCTTTCCATAGGTTTAGGAAGTTCTCCTCAATCATTTACTTGACTAGGCTCTCCATTTCTTTCTCCCTCTCTTCTTCTTCTGATATACCCATTATTCTTATATTGCTCCTTCTAATGGAGTCAGACAATTCTTGTAGAGCTCTCTCAGTTTTTTTAATTCATGAGTCAGACAATTCTTGTAGAGCTCTCTCTTTTTTTTAATTCATGAGTCTCTCTCCTTTCTGTATCATCTCTAGTTGCCTGTCTTCAGTGTCACTGATTATTTTCTCTATCTGGTTTATTCTATTAGCTAAACTTGCTACTTCAGTCTTCCATTCATGTATTAAGTTCTTCATCTCTGTTTTTAAAGTTTCAATCTCCTTGGTGAGATATTCTTTTTGTGCATTGATTTGTATTCTGAGCTCATTAAGTTGCCTATTGGTGTCTTTTTGCATCTTGTTGAGTATTTTCAGAATTTCAATTTTAAATTCTCTATCATTTAACTCCATTTAGCTTCCATGTGATTAAGATTTTTTTCTGAAGATTTTTCATTTTCTTTCTGAACTACATCTCTGTTTTGTATAGCCATGGTATTTTATCTCTTCTCCTTTGATGGCATTTGAAAATGGTCTTGTTAAGAACCTTAACAAAAAAAAATTTTTTTAATTTTTAAAAAATACAATTAAAAAATATAAAAACTTTAAAAATTATGACAAGTAAGAAAGATAAACTATAGGAAAGAAGACCAAAAAGAAAAAAAAATTAAAGAAAAAAAGCACTCACAAAAAAAGAATAAAAATAAAAAATGTTAAAAAGTGAAATTAAAAACTGAACGAGAGAAAAATGAATAAGAAGGAAAAAGGGAAAAAGAAGGGGGAAAAGGAAACATACATTTCAGTTTTGAGAGATTTCTTGCAGTAGGTGTTGCTGTATTACAACTTTTAGCTTTGTGAATTTCCTGAGTTGTCTGCTGAGTTGTTGCTGTCACAATGATGTAAGCTGTGCCAGAGTCCGTCTTGGTGAGTGAAATGTGTTGTGAGGACTTTGTGGCTCTAACAGTGGTATTCCCAGGCTTCCAGATGCTCCTTCCCACATCTCAACAGATTTAGGGACTAGACTTGAACATCTCTGTCCTTCAGGGGAGAGAGCAGTTTTGGAGAGCTAGCTGTGCAGTTTGTCTCTGCCAGTTTTCATACTGTAAGGTGAAGATGCTGCAACCACACTTTAGTTTTCTCTGTCTCTGCTGAGTGTGGGCTGCAGTCAGACCTTGGAAACACTGGCCATGACCCTATACTCTGGCCACTTTATTTTATCTCCCCTTTGCCTCTCTGTCTCACTGCTCCTCCCAGCAGAAGAAAACCCAGTCACTCCAAGTTTTCCTCTCTGTATCCCTCACACAAAATCCAGGGATCCCAAGCTTTCCTCCTCCCCATAGTTCAGCATAGAGAAAAAAATAGTCATTCCAAGTTTGTCTCCTTTCCAAAGCCCACCACAAATGTGCTTTATCTTCTGTCTTTCTTTTCACCCCATCTCACCTTTAGTCCATTTGGTGATGGATCTTTCAGGCACACCTGTGAGCCCAGCTGGGGTTTATTTCCTCCCGTATAGCTGTTCAGTGTTCAGTTTGTTGAAATTTCAAGGGGAGATATCAGGAGTATCTTTCATGCTACCATTACTCTGATGTTATTCCAATATAATTTCAATATTCTAAATTTATTGATACTGCTTGTATCCAAACATGTTGTCTAGCCAAGGAAGTGTACCATGAACACTTAAAAAAATATATTTTCTAAAAAAAAATGTGTATTCTGCTGCATTAGGGTAAAATCTTGTAAAGATAGCAATTAAATCCAGTTTATCAACTGTGTCATTTAAGGCTGCTCTTTCTTGCTTGCTTTTCTGTCTGGAGGATTTATTCATTGATATTGTGGGGTGTTAAAATCCCTTACTATAATTGTATTTCTGTTGATCTTGACCTTTTTTCCCATAAAAATTTGCTTCATTATATATTTATGTGCTCTTATACTGGGTGCACAAATATTTACAATGGTTATAATCTCTTGTTGGACTGATCCCTTTATCATTATGTAGTGAACTTCTTTGTTCCTAATTATAGGCTTTGTTTTAAAGACTATTCTGCCAAACATAAGTATTGTGACCCCAGGTTTTGTTTATTTTTCTTATTTTTCTTTTCACTTGCATGAAATATTTTTTCCATCCTTTCATTTTCAGTCTATGTATATCTTTTGTTCTGAGATGGGTCTCTTGTAGATAATATATATACAGGTCTTGTTTTCTTATTCATGCAACTTCCCTGTGTCTTTTGATTGGAGCACTTAATACATTTACATTTAAGGTTATTATTGATGTGTACTTATTTATTATTTTTTACTCTTTAAACTTATAATCCTCTTTCTGGGAAGCTCTTTATTTTTCCTTTAATTTTAAATAATATCTTTGTTGGATAATGTTTCTTGAAGGTAGGTCCTTGTTTTGTATCACTTTGAATATTTCTCGCCAAACTCTTCTGGCCTGAAGTGTTTCTGTTAAGAAGTCATGTCAGCCTTATGGGAGCTCCTTCATAGGTAATTTATTGCTTTTCTCTTACAGTTTTTAGTATTCTTTCTTTGTCTCTTAAATTTTGCATTTTAATTATGATATGTCTTGGTGTGTGCCTCCTTGGGCTCATCTTTAATGATGAGCTTCTTGAACTTGTGTGACTTTTTTCTTCATTGGGTTAGGAAAGTTTTCAGCTGATTTCTTCAAACAATTTCTCTGTCCCTTGTTTGTTCATTTCTCCTCTAGGAACCTCTATGATGCAGATGTTGTTTCTTTTCATGTTGTCACAGAGGTGTCTTAGAGTTTTCTCAGTCTTTTTGAGCCTCTTTTCTTTTTGATGCTCTTCTTCTCTGCTTATGTTTATTTTGCTCTCCAAATTACTGATTCAATTCTCAGCTTTATTCAGCCTGTTGTTGCTTCCTTCTAGTGCAGTCTTCATTTCAGATATTGTATTTGCCATTTCTGACTGGTTCTTTTTTATGGTTTCAATGTCCTTTTTAATGCTTATTAAGTTCTCACTCTAATCATCCATTTTTGTTATTCTAAGATCCTTGAGCATCCTATAACCATTATTTTAAACTCTACATCTGGTAGTTTAGTTATTTTTATTTTATTTAGTTATTTTCTGAGAATTTTTCTGTTTCATTTGGGTCATATTTCTTTATCTGCCCATTTTATCTGTGTATTAAGTAGCTCTGCTATGACTCCTAAATTTATTGTGGCATCTGTTTGAGGAAGATGGGTTCAAAAGATGGTACTAACCTTCAGGCCTCTGAGTTCCTTGCTCTCATAATGCTTCTTGAGGGTTGTATTTACCTTCCTGTTGTATGTAAGTTTTGAATGCAGTTGGTCCTTTCATGTGTGGCATTATCTTTTCAGTCTGGCTGACCTAAGTGTCAACCTTGATCACATGTATTAGATGCTGTGCAGTGCCTGTCCTGTTGGGCATATATATTCTCTACAGTGTCTGGTGGCTGCTGGACTTCTCCTTTGGGCATACTGTTTGTGTAGCTAGCTGAGTGTAGCATTGGTGAGGTCTGCCACCTACTACTAGTTCTGTTGATTCTATGTCCTCTTGGGCATGGTGGGGTATGGGTTAGCATCAGCAGTTGTTTTTAACTTGCTGTGGACTACCTATCTGGAACTACCACTCTGTTCACTGTTTGTGTCTGCATCTTCTGTTTCTGGGTGTGTGAGGGGGAGATGTGTATAAAGATCAGCTTCCTCCTGCTTAGAGTTTACAGCAGCTCCATAAAAGGGCCCAGCTTTGTAAGATTTGTCTCCACTTTTCAGCTGCTCTACCTCCTCTTGCAGCTGCCTGGTCTTCCCACAGAGTCTTCTACAGAAGGACTACAGTGTGGGCTCTAACTCTCTAACTCACCTCACCCCACCAACTCCTGTCCTGTACAGGTTGCAAGCTTGGTGAGTTAGAGTCACTGAGTCAGGATGACAATGTTAGTGAAACCCCCTACTTGAGGGTTCTCTTGGTCAGGAGCTTAATATGGGGAAAGTGGCCTCTACTCCAGAGCCTAATCCTTCAAACACTGCTGTATACCCTAATTCTATTTCTCCCCAGTGAGGTAAATAGTAGGTTCAGATTAGGTGGGACTGACAGTTCCCTCTGCAGAAATTTTCCAGCTGGAGATGCCCTGGTGTCAGGGAGGAAGACTGATAGAGTCTTCTAATGGGGCTTACTGTGTCCCTAGAAAGTGGCTAAGCCCTTTGATCAGTGCAAACAATAGGCTCCAGGGAATGCCTGTGCTCCAGGCCTCTCATCCTTCTCCCTGTAGAACCTAGCCCAGTGGGGCAGGAATCCAAGACTTGGGCCAGCTGACTGTGAAGCTCCACTTGGTCCAATGCATGCACAAGCTATTGTGCAGGTGCTGACTACAGAAAGCGAATTCACCTCAGCTGGTCCAAGTGTAAAACAAATCCTCCCTTCAAATATGCCACTAGCAAGAGATGTGTCCTGCTCTAATGCTCTCTATACCTGGCCACTGCATGTGCTGGCCTCCCAGAAGTGAACTGTTACAGAGCATTGCAAGACAGACACTGCCCATGAGCATCCCTCAGAAACCTTCTTGAAGCTACAAGCAAATAAGAGGTTGTGGATGCCTCTGCTCAGCCCAGATGCACATGGAAATACTAAGCTGCATATCTAGGCTGGTGTTTACCCACATTGGGCCCAGGGCAATTCAGCAAAAGGCCCAGGTTCCCTGAGATTAGCCTCCTGCTGCCTCTTTCTGCTGGCTGCTTGTTGGGCTCAGCTACTGAGAAAACCTCTGGTAGACTCTAGAGCCTGGGGAAATTCATGAATTAGAAAGCATGGTGGGTGGCCCGTGGCCCCAGGTGTTAGTCTGTCCTTACTTTTTTCACAGGCCTCAGTAGGGTATATCCAGGAGTCTGGTATGTGTGGCCTATGCAACCCAGAGGTGTGGTCTGCTCTCAGTTTGCACAGTGTCTACTGAATCTCCTGTTAGGCAGAAGCACCAGTCATAGTCTCAGGAGCATCTTGGGAAAAGCTCTGACCTCAACACTAGAAAACCCAGTCACTGAAACACCCATCTGCCTCCTGGCTTCTCATAATGGCCCAGTCTGCATGGGGTGGGGCAAAACAGATCCCCAAGTGTGGGACAGTTGCTTTCTGCCAGGATGGTGCAGCACAAAGGACACTGCTCCACCCTAGAAAAATGGCAACTGCAGTATTAAAGAATAACTCAGCACAGGGGTTCCAGTGGATATCCCCCACCATGTCTCTCCCTGGCCACCAACTTCATACTCTCTTCATGCAACTCTAGTCCTCTCATCCCTCCTTCCACTAGAGCCCCGATAAGTGTCTATGGACCAAATTTTCTGTGAGGGCCCTTTAAGAAAAAATTTGTGTCTCCAAGAGCACCGTCTCTTTCTCACAGTCAGAAACCTCACTGCTTTTCACTGCCAAATGTTGTGTGAGCACCTTCTCTGGGTTGTGGTGTGCTAGTCTGGAGCACCCAGCCTGGGACTTAGGACAATTCCCTCTCAGGGAAAACCTCTCCACAGTGAGGCACAGTGAGAGTCTCTCTGGACCCTCATCCCCACTTGCTCCTTTTCTTATCTCCATCCTTTCTACCAGTCTCAGTGTGGCTTCTGTAACTCCTTAGTTATGAACTCCTCTTCATTTAGTTCAAAATTGGTTCTTCAAGATGATTGTTCTTAAATTTAGAGGTAATTCCAATTTGGTACTGAGAGGTGGCAGTTGGAATGTCTGTCTACTCTGTTGCCATCTTGGAATCCAACCCTTCATTTTCTCTCTTACTTCTTTTGAAATTTTCTCTTTGTATTTAACCTTTGCCATTTTAATTATTATTTGTCTTGGTGTGGGCTTCTTTGGATTCATCTTGTTTGGGTCTTTCTGTACTTCTCAGACTGTGTGCTTTTTCCTTCATTAAGTTAGAAAAGTTCCCAATTACTATTCTTTGAAATAGATCCTTTTCTTCCCCTTCTGGCACCCCTATCATGCAGATGTTATTATACTTCATGTTTTTTCAAATGTCCCTTAAACTATCCTTATTTCTGTAAATTCTTCTTTATTTTGCTCCTCTGATAGGGTGTTTACCTCTACCTTGTTTTTCAAATCACTGATTTGAAGCTCCACTTCATCCAATCTGTTGTTTACTCTTTCTGGTGTATTCTTGATGTCAGATATTGTATTCATTTCTGACTGGTACTTTTTTATGGTTTCTATATACATTTTTATGCTTTTGTAATTCTCACTAAGTTCCTTGTAGTTTTTATATTGTTTCTTGAGCACCCTTATAATAATTTTTTAACTTAATGTCTGATAAATTGCTTGCTTCAATTTTATCTAGCTTCTTTTCTAGATATTTCTCCTGTACTTTTATTTAGGGAATGTTTCTCTGTCTCCCTCATTTTGGCTTCCTCTTTTTGTTTGTTTCTATATATTGTGTAGATCCACTATGACTTCCTGTCTTGTTAGGGTGGCCTTAAGTAGTTAGTATTCTGTGGGGCCCAGTGGTATAGTCTTTTTTATGATCTGAGCTGGGTGCTTTAGGGATGCCTATGTGTATGTTATGTGGACTGTCTGTTGTAATTGAGTCTTGATTGCTGTTATCCTATTTGTGCATAGGGTCAACCCTCATGCTGGCTGACTGTGAAGATTAATCCCACCACAGTGAATAAGCTGCTGTGCTGGTGCTGACCATATGAAGCAAAATTCACCTCAACAGGTTCTAGTGCCTGCTGAGATCTCCTATTGGATATGCCATTTGTAAAGCTAAATGAATCCTGGTTTAATGTTGTCTAAAGCTGGTCTCTGGGTGTGTTGGTCTGGGGCCTCTTGGAGAAGACTCTAGTGCAGTCCAATATCAGACATTGCCTATAACTATCCCTGGGCAACCTGTTTGGAACTACAGAGCAACCACAGTTTATGGCCATCTCTTCCGGGTTTGGGTTGCATGGGAAGGACCAAGATGCACATTAAGGCTAACTTTGACCAGCACCAGGCCCAGGGGCAGGTCAGCAAAAGTTTCAAGACACCGTGAGATCCACCTCAGCCTACTTCCACCTGCTGGTTGCCTTTAGGCTCAGTCACTAAAAGAGTTTCTGGTGATATTTGAGTTTCATGAAGTAGGTTCTCAGTGAGTCACCAGGTAGCAGAGTGGTGTTCACCAGAGCTATACAGGTTTAAATATATTTCAAAGTTTTCTAAAACAAATATTCTTAAATGGGAGGGGTATCTTTCCTTATTCTCAAAAGGGAGATTTAGCCTATTATTTTTCCTCTTGTATTTGACACTATAAGCCCTTATGGTAGTAAAAGACACAAAAAATGACAGATTATTTTATTATAGATCACAACCAGAGTGCTTTTTTCCAAAATATATGAAACATCAGCTTATGTAAAAGAATATATTCTAAAGTCAAGAAATAAATATGTAGTTTACATGACATGCAGGTTACAAAGTCCACTGAAGCAAATCTCAAACTTTAATGTGTATTTGAATCACTTGGAAATCTTGTTAAAACACTAATTCTGACTCACTATGAATGGGGTGGAATCTGAGATTCTGTGCTTCTAACAAGCTTTTAGGCAAAGCTCATGCTTCCAATCTACTACTATGGAGTGAATGTAAAGGCTCTCTATCAGTTATTCACAAAGTTTAGTACCCAAACTAGCAGCATCAGTATCACTAGGGAACTTGTTAGAAATGAAGATTTCTAGGCCTAGCCTAGATTACTAAATCAGAGATACCATTCTGAATTGTAACAACCTTTTCTGGTCATTCTGGTGCATTCAACAATGTAATAACTCCTTGCTGTAGATTGATGATTCTTACATTTAGATGTACATTGGAATCACCTGGAAAAAAAAAACACCTGCATCCCCTCTCTCCACAACTTTCAAGATTCTCATTTAACTGGCAAGAAGCAAAACCTAGGAGTTTTTAAATCTTCTCAGGTGATTCTAATATGCATCAAAATTTGAGAGCCACTGAATTAGCACAAGCAGGAATCTGCTCATTTCTGTATTCCAAGTGCTTAGAACAGTGTCTGTCACTAGTTGATATTCTATAAATATTTATTCAATGAATCAAAGTATGAGCAGAAAAACAAACCCTGAGTTACTATAAGAAAATTTTGCTAGACAATATTCAGAGAAAACATCATATATGTCATCCTCCTCTCCAATGGGAAAACTCTTTTCATTTCAGAACACAATATAGACATGATTTTTCCCACCAAAATCTATTTGAAATTCTCACTTATCATCACAGCCCTGTCTTGGAACCTGAAAACAAACTCAAAGCTTAGAGATTTAAAAAAAAAAGTCAGGCCTGGCCAGTTGGCTCAGTGGTAGAACATCAGCCCTGTGTGTGCAAGTGCCAGGTTTGATTCTTGGTCAGGGCACACAGGAGGAGCATCCATCTGCTTCTCCACCCTTCTCCCTCCCCCTTCTCTTTTTCTTTTCCTCCTGCAGCCATGGTTCAAATGGTTCAACCAAGTTGGTCCTGGGCCCTGAGGATGGCTCCATGGCCTCATCTCAGGTGTTAAAATAGTTTGATTGCCAAACAACAGAACAGCAGCCCCAGGTGGGCAGAGCACCGCCCCATAGGGGGCTTGCTGGGTGGATCCCAATCAGGGTAGGTATATCTGGGAGTCTGTTTCTGCTTCCCTACCACTCAGTTAATTAAAAAAATAATTAAAATTTTAAAAGTCAGAATGAAAACTAAACATCACTGTTACATATAACAAAATTAATATACAAAACATGAAGTTGCTAAGTTGTAGAGTATTAAAGGAGACAAAACTCTATAGCAGGGGTCCCCAAACTATGGCCCGTGGGCCGCATGCGGCCCCCTGAAGCCATTTATCTGACCCCCGCTGCACTTCTGGAAGGGGCAGCTCTTTCATTGGTGGATGCATCCTGTGCTCCTGGAGTACTGTATGTGGTGACACCACAAAGCGCGGTGCCGTTCACGTACAGTACTACTTCCTGTGACGTGGAAGGCATGCGTCACTGTTCTGGAAGCACGTCATATCACTTGTTACGGCTAGCAGTGACAAATATGGAACCGGACATTGACCATCTCATTAGCCAAAAGCAGACCCATAGTTCCCATTGAAATACTGGTCAGTTTGTTGATTTAAATTTACTTGTTCTTTATTTTAAATATTATATTTGTTCCTGTTTTGTTTTTTTACTTTAAAATAAGATATGTGCAGTGTGCATAGGGATTTGTTCATAGTTTTTTGGGGGGTTTTTTTGTTGTTGTTTTTTACAGAGACCGAGAGAGAGTCAGAGAGAAAGATAGACAGGGACAGACAGACAGGAACAGAGAGATGAGAAGCATCAATCATTAGTTTTTCGTTGCGCATTGTGACACCTTAGTTGTTCATTGATTGCTTTCTCATATGTGCCTTGACCGTGGGCCTTCAGCAGACCGAGTAACCCCTTGCTTGAGTCAGTGATCTTGGGTCCAAGCTGGTGAGCTTTTGCTCAAACCATATGAGCCCATGCTCAAGCTGGCAACCTCGGGGTCTCGAACCTGGGTCCTTGGCATCCCAGTCCGTCGCTCTATCCACTGCGCCACCGCCTGGTCAGGCCATAGGTTTTTTTATAGTCCGGCCCTCCAACGGTTTGAGGGACAGTGAACTGGCCCTCTGTGTAAAAAGTTTGGGGACCCCTGCTTTATAGTATGGAAACAATAAAGGTTTAGGACCTGACACTAAATGTTGGCTTTGGCCGAAGATAGGATAGACTTTTAGAACAAAGCAACATAGACAATATCTTTTGGTCAACCTAGTTACAAGTTCCTTAGTGGAAAAACAAATTGATATGAATATCCCTTAGCACAGTATTTGTAGTCATTGTATATAAAGTATTCATTGAGTTCATGTATAGAAAAATATGTCATTTTATAAGGAATATTCAATCATAATCTAGAAACAGATTATTACTACAACATGAACTTTTCACTGCATGTCCATTTTTTTAGGTA
The DNA here is from genome assembly GCF_036850765.1 of Saccopteryx bilineata. Classification (NCBI taxonomy): domain Eukaryota; kingdom Metazoa; phylum Chordata; class Mammalia; order Chiroptera; family Emballonuridae; genus Saccopteryx; species Saccopteryx bilineata. Next base: position 123,441,740 of record NC_089493.1, read on the forward strand.
TAACAAAAAAAATTAGGCAAAAAATATGAGTCATCTGTGGATGTCAAACTTCTCTGCATTAACTCATCACTCCATAAAGGTTCTAATCAAACCACTGCAAAATGGGTTAAATTTTAAAGGGTTTACTCTACATTCTTATAACACATATAGAAATAAAGGCTGTCCAAATATGCAGAATCACCTGCTGAAGCCCAAAAATTAAGCATAGAAGTTAAAACCAGAGAAATCAGTGCATTGGGAAGAGAAATGAGAAATGGATTCATTTGCTCAAAGTTTAAAATGGACTATTGTGCATAAAGAAAAAGACATACCAAGAATTTTGTGTTTCCCATGGGAGAAAGGGACCCAGTCCCAGCTAACTTGTGATTCAAGCAATTCTGCTCTTTGCACCACATTAATGATATAATTATATAGTTTTGTCAAATTTTTGAAATGACACATGGGAGAAAATGATTCCTTATCAGGTTTTCAAAAAGCTGTACCCAATGAAGTAGAAGAAAGTATGGCATATAGCTGCTAAAAGGACATAAAGTCTTCCCAGATATTTCAAACCCCTCAGCTAAGACTGATCAAATAAGAAACTGAAAAGCAAAGAATTTTAATTTTTTGGAATCTATCCCATATGAGAAAGAAAGTTTGATTTTCTATTTTAATTCCTTTAAATTTAACTTTTTTTTTACTTTATTTACAATTGTTCTGGTACATTATAGAATAACTCCCTTCAAAATGTTTTTCTAGGAGTGCCTGAGCAAGCATTAGACAATACTAGCACCTAGCCATTAATTAAAACATTTGATCAAAATTATTTTAGCATGCATTATAGAATAAACTTCCGGAAGGTAACTGAAAAAATTATAGTCATTCATCCCACTTTCTTAAACACAATGGTTTGGAAATGAAAGGAGAACTCTGAACACTAAAGTCTTTATTATTAAACATAAACTCTTTATTTACAAAATCTTCAGCTCCCTTTACTAAGGGACTTGCTAGCTAAATTATAACCACCAGTAGTCCCACTATGTGCCAAATAGGCAGAAATAAATAAAGTATAGGCTAGAGGAAAAAGGAATATTGGTAATGTAGTTTGACTGCCTGAATGTAGCTAAATTTCTCAAACTTCAAAATGTTCATAATCTCTAAATCATACTAAATAAGGATAAATTCTCCATGAATTGTTGAAATATTTCTGACTGAGATTTAAAGTCAAATAATAGTTTTATAAAAATTATTCATGATCTTTCTTCAATTAAAATAACACCAGTAAAGATAGCATTTGACTTAATTAAGAAATGCACATAAACAAAACTGAATGTGTGCATGTACATAGGTGTGTGTATACATATATATTTATATATTTAGAAGATTAAATAGACATACCAACATTTTCACAAATAGAGGGAAAAAAAACTGTTTTATAACAAAACAACTGTTCATTAAAAAAATGTACTTCCGCTGATATGTGGTAGTACAATGGATAAAGTGTCAACCCTGAACACTGAGTTTGCCAGTTCAAATCCCTGGGCTTGCCTGCTCAAGGCATATATGGGAGTTGATGCTTCCTGTTCTTCCCCCTTCTCTCTCTTTTTCTCCCTTCTCTAAAATAAATACATAAAATCTTTAAATAAAATCCTTTAAAAAATATATACAGATTTCTAACTAATTGTAATCATTCACATTTAATATTCACTTTGTTTTTAGTGTGATTGTAGTAATAACTGAATTTTATATTTAGCAGTATAATCAACTTATTTAGATTTTGATCTTCAAGACAATTACAATAAATTGATGATAGAAACTATATTCTCCTTCCTAAAAAATGCAAATACTTTGTTAGTATTTCTCATAAATGTAATCTTTTCTTTGTTTTTCATTTTGGAATAACAATATAAAGAACAGAGAAATCATCTAATACATTTTTCACTGAGTTTTGTAAAAGCTTAGAACTGTTAGAAACTATTACCACAAGGCCCTGGCCGGTTGGCTCAGTGGTAGAGTGTCGGCCTGGAGTGCAGAAGTCCTGGGTTCGATTCCCGGCCAGGGCACACAGGAGAAGCGCCCATCTGCTTCTCCCCCCCTCCCCCCCTCCTTCCTCTCTGTCTCTCTCTTCCCCTCCCGCAGCCAAGGCTCCATTGGAGCAAAGATGGCCTGGGTGCTGGGGATGGCTCCTTGGCCTCTGCCCCAGGCGCTAGAGTGGCTCTGGTCGCGGCAGAGCGACCCCCCCCCCCGAAGGGCAGAGCATCGCCCCCTGGTGGCAGAGCGTCCCCCCTGGTGGGCGCATGCCGGGTGGATCCCGGTGGGGCACATGCAGGAGTCTGTCTGACTGTCTCTCCCCGTTTCTAGCTTTGGAAAAATACAAAAAAAAAAAAAAATAGAAACTATTACCACAAAGGAGCCTGGTATTTTAAAAAAAGAAAAATATTTAATTTGATTTCAAAAGATAAATTGAAACAGAAGCTATTGCAAACCTTGCAATCCTACTGGAACAGAGGAAGGGCTTTTTATTATTTTTATTCTTTTTTTTTTTTTTTTTTTTTTTTTTTTTTTTTTTAAATTTATCTTATTTTCTTTTAATAATTTTTATTTATTTATTTTTATTTATTCATTTTAGAGAGGAGAGAGAGACAGAGAGAGAGAGGAGAGAGAGACAGGAGGGAGGAGCTGGAAGCATCAACTCCCATATGTGCCTTGACCAGGCAAGCCCAGGGTTTCGAACCGGCAACCTCAGCATTTCCAGGTCGACGCTTTATCCACTGCGCCACCACAGGTCAGGCCTATTTTTATTCTTAATAAAATGTGAGAAGATGTGAGAGAAGGGGAGTCAGTGTACAAGTTTTAAGGATACTAGAGAAATTCACATAAATGATTTCAAGAACTGGAAAAATGCTTTAATGTCTCTGGAAATGTAAGTTTACCTCAAGTTTGAAAAAATCCTAGGCTCCTAACAAAGACAGGTGCTTATATAAAATCATCCATATTTTTTTTCTTTCCCTTTTTTATTTCTTGGGGATGCTCTTGGAGATTTTTTCCTTCAAAGCAACTGACTCTACTGGGGTGCTACAATCACAGTCAAATATCAGGGTTAGTCTCTGGCTTGATTGTTGCTTTAACTTGAACAGAAGAAACATTACCTGAAGAAGAATTCTTTTGTTCAAAAAGAAGCATGAGGACAACAGTACAAGTCAGGGAATTGTGATGGAGCAAAAGGATGATGTAATCTGTGACTAACATCTCCAAAGACTGGAAGTATTGAGGGTTTTTTAAATCTAAAGTTTTAGTTTTAAACTTCCTAATACCAACTTTTTTTTTTTTTCTTTCAATTTTTTTTTTTTTTTTCTGAAGCTGGAAACGGGGAGAGACAGTCAGACAGACTCCCGCATGCGCCCGACCGAGATCCACCCGGCACACCCACCAGGGGCGACGCTCTGCCCACCAGGGGGCGATGCTCTGCCCCTCCGGGGCGTCGCTCTGCCGCGACCAGAGCCACTCTAGCACCTGGGGCAGAGGCCAAGGAGCCATCCCCAGCGCCCGGGCCATCTTGTTCCAATGGAGCCTTGGCTGCGGGAGGGGAAGAGAGAGACAGAGAGGAAGGAGGGGGTGGGGGTGGAGAAGCAAATGGGCGCTTCTCTTATGTGCCCTGGCCGGGAAATGAACCTGGGTCCCCCGCACGCCAGGCCAACGCTCTACCGCTGAGCCAACCAGCCAGGGCCCCTAATACCAACTTTTGAGACACAGTTAAAATGGAACTAAAAGACACCTTATACCTTACACACAGTAAGGTAATTTGAGTTTAAAAATTGTAGCCATTATTTTTTATACTAATTTTTTATTGATTGTTTTAGAGAGGTAGAGAGATAGAGGCAGAAAAGGAAAGAGAGAGGGAGAGAGAGATGAGAAGCATCAACTCATAGTTGCTTCACTTTAGCCGTTCATTGATTGTTTCTGTTTTTTTTTTTTTTATCTTTTTTTAAGACTATTTATTCATTTTAGAGAGAAGAGAGAGAGAAGCTGGGAGGAGCAGGAAGCATCAGCTCCCATATGTGCCTTGACCAAGCAAGCCCAGGGTTTCAAACTGGTGATCTCAGTGTTCCAGATTGATGAATTATCCACTGTGCCACCACGGGTCAGGTCATTGATTGCTTTTCATATGTGCTTTGACCCAGGTGCTCAAGCTAAGCCAGTGACCTCTCACTCAAGCTAGAGACCCTGGGATAATGTCAGTGATCCCACAATGAAGTCAGCAACCACCCACTCAAGCTGGCTACCCTACACTCAAGCTACCAGCCTGCACTCAAGCTAGTAACTTAAGGGTTTCAAACCAGAGACCTCAGCTCTCTGTCCATAGCACCACCACCAATCAGGCACATTATTTTTAACTCTACTTTAAAATAGGGCCCTGGCCGGTTGGCTCAGTGGTAGAGTGTCGGCCTGGCGTGCAGAAGTCCCGGGTTTGATTCCCGGCCAGGGCACACAGGAGAAGTGCCCATCTGCTTCTCCACCCCTCCCCCTCTCCTTCCTCTCTGTCTCTCTCTTCCCCTCCTGCAGCTAAGGCTCCATTGGAGCAAAGGGGATGGCTCTGTGGCCTCTGCCTCAGGCGCTAGATTGGCTCTGGTCACAACATAGCGATGCCCCAGATGGGCAGAGCATCTGCCCTCTGGTGGGCAGAGCGTCGCCCCCTGGTGGGTGTGCTGGGTGGATCCTGGTGGGGTGCATGTGAGAGTCTGTCTGACTGTCTCTCCCCGTTTCCAGCTTCAGAAAAATACAATAATAATAATAATAATAATAATAATAATATAATTGTCTTTAGACACAAATATTCAAGTTAACATTTTTTTTACTCTTCTGCTCACTTGGAAAAGATTATAATATAGCAAGAAAATACCCACAAGTAGAATACTCTGGTATTTTATTGCCTAAGAGATCATGAGCAAATCACTTCTTTTAAGAAAGAAAAAACATGTTTGTATCAAGGTCAAACTTTATGCCATTTTATATGAAGTTCTAAAATTAGAGAGTCTGATAATATCTATAATTCCTAGGATCAATGGTTTTAAAATAGTTAAACAGGAAAACATAAGAACTATAATAACATCCATGAAGATGATACAGGTACCTGAATAAAAAATACACAATCCCAGAAGAGGCAAACAGAAGCACACATGTAGGAAAGCTGCAATTTAAGAGTGTGTTGAAGGGAAACAAAAGTTCCTTCAAAGACAGCTTCATAAAAACTGTTCTATTAACAGCGGTAGAGCATCGGCCCGGAATGTGGAAGTCCTGGGTTCAATTCCTGGCTGGCCAGAGCACACAGGAGAAGGGGCCATCTGCTTTTTCACCCTTCCTCCTCTCCTTTCTCTCTATCTCTCTCTTGCCTTTCCTTCCCGCAGCCAAAGCACCACTGGAGCAAAGTCGGCCTGGAGGATAAGAATGGCTCCATGGCCTCCTCCTCAGGCACTAGAATGACTCCGGTTGCAGTGGAGCAATGCCCCAGATGGGCCGAGCATGCTGGGTAGATTCCGATCAGCTGCATGGGGGAGTCTGTCTGTCTGCTGCCCCCACTTCTCACTTTGGAAAAATATATTTTAAAAAAGAAAAAAAAATATGTCCCAAAACATAACAGCACAGAAACTAAAAAAGATGGCTCATGTGACATTCAAAATAAATGGGGTGGACCCTACCATACTCTTACAATCCACATTCTGTATTCACAGTGTGAAAGACTGGGAGCAGCCTTTAATAAAAGCCACCACTTAGAGAATATCTAACATGTGCCTGACAGTGCCCTAAGTGCTTTACATACAGTTCTTTATTTCATCCTCAAACCTGCACTGCAATGTAGACATTATGAGCTCATTTTATAGATAAAAGACACTGAAGTCTTAAGCACTTAAGGAATTTCCTATCAAGGAGTGCTACCACCATTTAGATACAGTGGTTCTTATGGACTTCAACATGCTGGATTATCTCAAACTATCACATTACTTTGTAGAGTCTGGCACTATTACAGCATTTTGCCTATACAGTTGTGCTCCATATTACATTTCCACATTTTAAAATTCATTAAGCATATTTCTCCTCTTAAATGAAGTAGTTGTAATACTCTATGGACACCACTGCCAAGTAAATATCTCATCTATTTTGAGAATTTTAAAAATAATTATCCTTCCAATCAAGAGAGAGAAAATTCCTAAGAAATATTTTAGAAGCAGAAAATAGAGAGAAAGTAAATTTTTTTACTTTCTTTAAGAAACATGAAATTGTTTTCCCGCTTCTTCTCCCCCTACCCTCTCTGACACTTTTCCTGGTCAGTGTGAGAACTGCAGACAGATAATAGAACATATGCCAATTTTAATTTTATTAAAGTTTCTCAAAATTTTTCCAACAAAACTTGGAAAATATTCTACATATTGTAGAAAACAAGAATTTTCTGATATATAAATTTACTCAATAGAAAAGGAATTTGAAAACAAGTTTTTCACCAACAAAAATTGAAAAAATATTTTATTTTCTGACAGAAAATAGGTTGATTTGGTCTATGGGAAGACAATGACTTTCTCAATCAGGTTGATGAAAAACATTTTCTATGAATTTCAATTTAATTCTATTCTTCTAAGGTCAAAATTATATTTAGAGTATATTATGTAATGAGTATTTTATAAAAAATATATACTACTCACAAAAATTAGGGGATATTTTATAGCTTCATATTCACCTTGAAATATTCCCTAATTTTGTTAGTATAGTAGTAGCAAAGGTATATTAAAATTAATAATAGTTATAATGCTTTCTAAATGTGTGCAATAAACAAGGCATCACTAGTAACAGCTATAATTTAATACCTACTTTATTAGTCTTGATAAGATATATTTGGAAAAAATCTCAGAAATTGAGAAAAATAAATAGTCTTAATGACTGAATAACAAATACTTTTTAAGTCAAGGGTTTTTTTCTGCTCAATTCTTGGCTTTTACAAAGAAAAAATATATATATTTTCAAACCAAAGCAGGAGGATCTAGTCAAGTTCTCAGCCAATTGCCAATTTAAAAATAACTTATAATGATGAATCACTGCATCAGGGTCCTGGAGCCCCTTGGGAGGTGAGGTAGTGCTGAGATTAAAGAATGCATGAGAAGTCAACATGAGGGGGAAAGAGGGTTATAGAAGCTCTTGCACACTTTATTTTTCATTTTTCCAAGGCTAGTTTTATACAGTGCAGAAGGATTTGTGCATGTACCTCCTCTTCCTGCTGAAGTAAACTGTAGATCAGGCAGTAGGTTATATAACTGTGGGAGCAACAGTGCATGTGCTCCTACTTCCAGGCCCTGTCCTCTGGCATAGCTACTGTGCAGGCATGTCAGGCTCCAGCTCACGGCTGGATTCTCACACTCTACCCCTGTAGAGTTTGAGGCACCTGGCTTCTTTTCTCAGAGCACTCCCTTGGCCCAGAAATTACAACTGCAGTAGAGGGAACAACAGGCTACTGCTAGTCCCCCTGCTATACCTGCAAAAAGTAAGAGAAGCCCATCTCCAGGATGTTCCTAGGCTCTCCCACTAATAGGAGAGAGGGTCCTCTAACAGAACCTGCATGGCTGACACTTTAGCATCTCTCTTCTGCAAAGTCTCTTGAATCTACTGCTGATTATTGGGAATATACACACAGCAGTCTACATGCATAAGGGCACATGTACTGCCCTGTGCAGCAGTAAAAGTCTAAGGCCATGTGGTTCCGTAAGACTACCTTCCGCATCTGGGTAGTCTCATCAAGGAGGAGACTCAGGGAATGGCATGTGACATTCAAGCTCGGGCTACGTGTTAGGGCAATGCCTCAACCTGCAATTCTACATCAATAATGCCACTCCCAGTACAAAGAGAGCCAGAGGGTAAAACTACTAGGTAGCTCTCTTCTCCCTATGCCAGCAGTGATACATAGGCTCCCAATTCTGGTGCTTTTGTGGCAATGTCTGTACCACCTTCCTATAGTTAAATGGGTAACCCCAAGTACAGTGGTCAGTCCAGCTAGCCATACCTGCCACAGACCCACAACCCGTCTTCTGGCAGACTATCTGTAGGCTTTGTACCTACAAGCTTTCTCTGATCCCACAAGTGATTTGTGGTGGGAGACACTGTCAGGTTGGCACACAAGTCTGCAGGCAGCCAGCCCACAGTGCGGTTGGGATCACTATCATTGAGCTGCTCTATACAAAAAAGGGGCTGCCTGCAAAAGCTCCACATGAATGCCTGCCACCCACCCCAACGGTTATGCACAGCTTTCCCCAGCAGGGGCGGTTCATTGTGGCGAGAGTTCCGGAGAAGCATCTCAATAGCACATCAACACACATTCCACTCCAGACTCGTGCGCTGGGCATTTCCAGCGCACAACTCAGCCCAGTTCTGGAGGGATGCAGGGGGCAATATGCCAAGAAAGCCCTTCTGCTGTCTCTGTAGGCAGCTCGGTGCAAATCCAGCAATGGGACACCTGATGCACCTGTGCAAAAGTGTGGGCCCATGACATGAGACTGTGGCCAGCAGTCAACCTGGACGATATGACAGAGCAGAAAGTCATAGGCAAGTCCCGTCCCTCAGGGAGAATGCAAGCCACCCTCCCATCCTGTGAGAGAGCCGTGGCAGGTATTGAAGAGCCTCCCAGTCAGTGATACCAGATTTGTGTACCTGCAGTTGGGGGAGGGGGGCCCTCACTAAGAGCCACTGTGTACAAGGGCACGGGCCACAGTCTCATGGCAACCACGCCTCTCAGAAGGGAGGAGGGAGCTGTAGCAGGCAGAATTGCTTGCACTTCCACCAGCTACTTGGTGAGCCAGGGTGCGAGGGTCAAGCCTTTCTCTAGGCCTACCTCCCCCCCCCCCCAGGTTCTAGCAACACTACCCACAGAGACCACTCTGTCTCTAGTTCCCATGGCCAGCTCCATTTTTCCTCCCATCCCTGGGATGACCATGGACAGAGCCGGTAGCACTAGGGCTCCATCCTGTACCTGTATATGCTGGTCCATGGATCCAGAAGGGGTCATTTTAAGGCAACAAGTTGCCCCTTCCAGCACCCAGTTCAGTTCAGAGGGTTCTTTTCTGTTCAGCGAAGCTGCTCATTCAGCAACCACACTGCGATGGGAAGCTGCTGTTTCCACCACTTTCCTGAGGGTACCAGTGCTTTCAACATTTCCTTCAACAGTTCGTTGAAATGAATCAATCATGCCAGCAGCTTGAAGGCAATATCATACATGCAACTGCCCACCTCTGTCCTTAGCCCACCTCTGCGTAGCTTGCTCAGTAAAAGTTGTCCCTTGGTCACTAGAGACTGTTAGTGGGCAGCTGTAGCTACTGAAAGGCCCTCTAAAGCCTATATTCTGTTGCTCCTGATCAGCCCTGGCTACAAGCCAGTGGCAGTATCCACTGCTGTGAAGACGTACCGGACTCCCCGGTCTTCTGGCATGGGCCTATATAATCTACTTGCCATGATTGCAGTGACTTCTCCCCCCAGGTATCTGTTCTGGGGTGGTAGCCAGGTGCCTCTTCTATGGGTATTGCTGTGCACACCACATGCACTGTCTCACGGCTTCATTTGCCTCTGCCTGGGACACAGCTAGTCCCCAGCATTGTGCAACAGGCCCCTGGTATGAGCCTCCACATGCCCCAGCTTCTTGTGCAACCTCGCGTGATCACAGCTGGCTCTGGGATCTGCATAGTCTCTCAGGCTCGTGCCAAGACATCTGTAGAGTCATTACCAGGGGGCTGCAAGGGTCTGTGTCCAGAAACATGGTAAACTGTGGCTCCTTCCTGCAAGCCATGCTTCCACAAGTACTGCTACATCCCTTTTCCCCACAGAAGGCGGTGGCCAGTCAGCCAATCCTGAGTGGCCCAACAGGGCAACTACAGTGTTAGGCCACAGTATACAGCCCAGCTGTCTGTGCAGATGTGCAGGTGCGCAATTTCTCTCATCAAGACCAGCCATCTGCTCGTAGTTTGGTCCACTGACTGGATTGCCCTACACCTGTCTCCAACCAAAAGGTTTCTGTTTGAGGCAGCAGGGCAATAGCCACCCACGTCGATGGCTTCCCCTTACAGAAGCCATCATGTACCACACTTTCACAGGCGAGGTGGCTCCCCCTCTTGGTACAGACTCTCCTGCACTTCACCTAGGACTGGTTCTATCCTGCATTTCTCTTACAAACTGTATCGGTCCCAGCAAGGAGTGCAGCTGTGTCACGGGGCTATACGAGAACCAGGCCTGTTGCTCTAAATATGCACCCCACTTAGTCAAGGTGAGAGGCTGTACTACCCCACTTCAAGGGCATGTAGCCCAAGAATAAAGCCAGCCTTTGACCGGATACGTGGTCTGCGCTATGACTGGCTATGTGGCCCTGTGATACTTTTACAAGCCAACAAGGCAGCATACATTGCTGCCAACTGCTTCTCAATGAGGGAATACCAAATAGCAGCTCCCTTCCACACCTGGGGCCAAAAGCCAATGGGTATCTTCCAACTACCCTGATTTTGCTAAAGACCCTAACCAAACCTGTCTCCTCAACTTGGGTAGTCAGCAGGAATGGCAGGGCCGGGTCTACTGCTTGTAACATCTGGGCTTGTGCCTCCGCCCATCTGGTGGCACTGAAGTCATCCCTGCCTCAGGGGTCCAGTCACAGGGCTCACCGTAGCTAGTTAACCAATGCAACGGTATGGCCAACAAGGCCAAGTGGGGTATGAAGGTTCAGTAGAACCCTAGCTGGCCGACATAGGTCTGCAAATGTTTTACAATCTTCAGTCATGGGTATATTTGAATTTTGTTAATCTCTGCTTCAGGCATAACCTTTGTCTTGCCTGACCAAACAACACCCAAGAACTTAGAGTAACCAGGTCCCTGGACCTTGCTCTCATTGACAGCCCACCCCCAACCTGTCAGGGCCTCTCAAAGACCTTGGGCTGCTGTTTTGAGATCTGCAAAAGAATCAGAGGTTAGTATCATGTCATCAATGTAATGGGACAATCAGACCATCTCAGGCTTGTTCCATATGGCCAAATCTTGGGCCACGAGGCCATGACACAGAGTAGGGCTATGCAAATATCCCTGTGGCAATACCTGAAATGTCTATTGCTGGCCTACCCACATAAAGGCAAACTGCTCTTGATGAGCAGCATCAATGTCAATAGAAAAGAAAGCATCAGCCAAGTCCACTACACAGTGGTTTCGGCCTGGTTCCACTGACAGCCGATCCTTCAGCTCAGTGATATCCAGGACAGCAGCATGCAGACGTGAGGTGACCTTGTTCAGCTCTCAGTAGTCTACCATCATATGCCAGGAACTGTCAGGCTTCTGGACAGGCCATACAAGGGAGTTGTATGGGTTGTATGTTGGCCAAATGATTCCAGCTTCTTGTAGCTTTAAAATGGTCCAGCTAATTTCCTCATGTCCCCCTGGCAGGCAGTACTGTTTCACCAACACAACTCAGGTGGCCTGGGGGAGGTTCAGGGTGTGGTGTAGTGAGATGCCTTGTCACTACTATCTTCACCACTCATATCCGCAACCAGAATTCTCCCTGAGTGGTGCTCACAACAAGCCTAGCCAGCATATCTACCCCCAGGATGTATGCTGCACTAGGGGATATATAAACCTCGTATGCCCTAGGAGGCAGTCTTCTAATCCCTATAGTCATGATGGTCTTAGGGACCCATATCTTGCAACCCTCATAGCCCTCTATGGTCACTAAGGATCCCTAGGACAGGTCTGGGTTACCAAAAATCAAAGTAGAGATTGCATCTGTGTCTGCCAAGGCTAGAACGTGCTGAACAATGTGAGGAGGACCAATAAATGGTCAGTTCAACATGAGGCCTTCATCTCTGGGCTCCTCAACCCCTGTTTTCAAGTTCCTTGACCACCCCCCTAGTTGGGCAGGAAGTTGGCTAGTGTTGGACCTGCCTCTTGGATATCAAAGACTTTACCACTACCTTGTGGCAAAGGGAGAAATTGCTGCTCCCGAGATAGCTGCCTCCATATAAAGAGCAGACCATCCAAAGGCTTTCTATCCAGTTTCTCTCTAGCTAGTCCTGCCACCAGCAAATCATACCACAACTGATGCAGGGTGATCTTCAGGGGCCCGCCCTCAGTCCCCCTGCTTTGGGGCAGCACTCCCCTTTTTGGCGCTCCCCCTCATGGTACCAGCCCTCCCCTTCCCAGCCCACACTTGTGGCTTCTCACTGGCTTGCACCTGGGAGGGCCAGCCCTTGCAGTGTGCCTCCATGTCACCTAGGTGTGTGAGAGCTCCCACAGCCTCATAGATGGGCCTATCTGTAAACAGGGCTAGTAAGGTAGCCATTATCCTGAAAGTCCCCACAGGGGTGCGGGCCAAGATTAAATTTTGCATGTGGGCTGTAAGCAGTTCTTCATCTGGGCTCCGTTAATGGTTGGCAAATACCATTTGCTGCACGCCCATTTCCCATAACATCTGGGCCAGGTCTAAGTACGTAGCCCACTTTGTTACCTGTTCTGGCATGTCACCAGCATTGTCCCAAACAGCCTTGGCTGCCATCATTCGCCATTTCATAAGAGTCACATTATCTGCATTGGGTGGGTCCAGGAACATTTTGCAGTTTCTGCAGTAAAGAAGGCATGTTTACGGTATTCACAAGCTGGGCCATTTCTTCAGGGGCTGGCTTTGTGTTGTCAGCCCCAACATCCCACAAATGCAACAGCTGCCTCAGCACTGATTCCCCGAGGTGTTGCTTACCCTGCTTGGCCAAATCACACAAATGCACAGCCACGTAATTTATGTAGGTGGTGTGGTGTGTGGACTGCAGTGACCCCCTCCACCCCACACCCTGGGCCAAGGGCTCCTCTATCCCTACCTTCTGGCAGAGAAGAGGGCAAGCATGCAAAGCCATAGCTACCTTCTCCTCCAGGCCAGGGCTATTTGCCCAGAGGAGGGAGCCGAATCTTCTGACTCAGCCGCCGCCAGGTGCTGCTCAAGCTTTTCTCCCTGTGCTGTGATTGCTGTAGTGGTAGTGTCAGCTCATGTGTCTCACGGTTCACCTGCTGTAAAACTGTGAGAAACCACCAGGCTACCCAGCCCACCACCTATCTGTGGGCTTCTAGGATTCTTGGTTCCAAATGCTCCAGAGCACTCTGGACCTCTTCCATCTGGGGATGGATATTCTAATCCTCTGCCAGTGCCCAATTCATCAGGTACACTGCTGCTGGATACCATAATGAGCTTGGGGGCCAAATTTCTGCCTGCTTCACCCAGGCCTGCATCTCCATGGGAGCAGGGTGCTCCCCAGCACCACTCACCTCATCCCTCCTACTCTTCTCAATGTACCATGTGTCAGGGTCCTGGAGCCCTTAGGGAAGTGAGGTGGCCCCAAAGTTAAAGAATGCATAGGAGTCGACATGGGGGGAGAGAGGGTTAAAGAAGCTGTTGCATATTTTATTTTGCAAGGCCAGTTTTACACAGTACAGAAGGATTTGTGCATGCACCTCCTCCTCCTGAGGTCAACTATAGATAAGACAGCAGGTTATATAACTGTGGGAGCAACAGCGCATGCGCTCCCTCTTCCAGGCCCTGTCCACTGGTATAGCTACTGTGCAGGCGCTCCAGGCTTTAGCTCACAGTGGGGGCCCTCACACTGTGGAATTTTTATCATGTTACTTGGAAGGAGTTCAAAGAATGAAATGACCTAATATGTCAGCCAGAGTCCAGCGAAAAAGAAGAAACCATAGCTGGTATTTCAGAGGAGATTTAGCATATGGAATTGATTTCACTGTTGTTAAAGCTATTAGAAAAAAAAAAACTTTGTCATTTTAGGAAACAATTATAACCTCAAGGGTTGAGTTCAGAAGAGGGGATACACACATTCGTAAAGAAGAGAGGTGTTCTACAACTTCTGTGAAGTAGGGCTAGTGTGAGAGTAAAAGAAACTAGAGGATCACCAACTGCAGTTGGAGTTATCACTGGTAAGAGCAGAGACAACAGAAATTCTTCTTTTTCCTACTCTTGCCTTTCAGTCCTCTCTTAGAAGCCAGTAGGCAGAGGTCTGGGAAATGCACTATTCTGAATCCCAGCCCCTGCATCCCAGGGAGGGCAGAGGAAAGTGAATTTATAAATAAGAAACAATAGTAAATAAACAGCACCTGCTGCTATACCAAAACTATTTCAATCTACTTTTTAACATGAACAAAGCTTCTACATTTTGGAAAAACACGTTGTCACATCTACACAGAAGTAAAAATAAAAACCAGTGTTCCTAATCTATAGTAATATTCATTCACAGGTATATGAACTAATTAGAAAAATTAATTCATCTCACTGAGAGATACATTTCTAAATAACAATTGGTTACCAAAATTGGCCACTTATTTATGCTGCTTTGATCGATTATAAATAACTTAATGATGACTTAATTGAAAAAAAGAAAATTTAACATTTAGAATTCTATTACCACTGAAAGTTAGTTTAAAGTTAAATATATGTAGGTTGCAGAAAATTATAAAAGAGCAACCAATGAAAGGCTCCTAAACATAAAAGTACATTATCTGAGAGAAAGAAAAATCTGAGGGAGAAACTGAATGTAATACAAATTCAAAGAGAAGAGAGGTGATGAAAAACTTTTGAATACTGAAGTGAAAATATTAATTTATATATTTTTTAAATGATGGTTTATTAATGTTATTATGCAGTGTTTCCGTAAAGTCATGGTGCACTTTTGACGGTCACAGGAAAGCAACAAAAGACGATAGAAATGTGAAATCTGCACCAAATAAAAGGAAAACTCGTCTTGTTTCATACCTATTCAGTGCAATTTGATGTGGGCTCATGCACAGATATTTTAGGGCTCCTTAGGTAGCTATCCCGTATAGCAGGGGTCCCCCAAACTACGGCCCACGGGCCACATGCGGCCCCCTGAGGCCATTTTTCGGGCCCCTCCGCCTCACTTCTGGAAGGGGCACCTCTTTCATTGGTGGTCAGTGAGAGGAGCACAGGATGCATCCTGTGCTCCTGGAGTACTGTATGTGGCAGAGCCGCAGCGTTGCTTACATACAGTACTACTTCGGGGGACATGGGACGTATACATTAAGGCTCCGGAAGCGCATCATATCACTTGTTATGGCTAGCAGTGACAAATATGGAACTGGACATTGACCATCTCATTAGCCAAAAGCAGGCCCATAGTTCCCATTGAAATACTGGTCAGTTTGTTGATTTAATTTACTTGTCCTTTATTTTAAATACTGTATTTGTTCCCGTTTTTTTTTTTTTTTTTTTTACTTTAAAATAAGATATGTGCAGTGTGCATAGGGATTTGTTCATAGTTCTTTTTATAGTCCTGCCCTCCAATGGTCTGAGGGACAGTGAACTGGCCCCCTATGTAAAAAGTTTGGGGAGGGGACCCCTGCCGTATAGCCTCTACAAACTCGTCACTGACTGATGGCCTACCAGAACGGGGTTTCTCCACCACACTGCCGGTTTCCTCCAACTGCTTATCCCACCAAGTAATGTTATTCCTATGTGGTGGCGCTTCGTTATAAACGTGCCAATATTCATGTTGCACTTTGGTCACGGATTCGAATTTAGCGAGCCACAGAACACACTGAACTTTCCTCTGTACTGTCCACATCTCAACTGGCATGGCCGTGGGCTGCTCTGCTGTATACACGGTGTTACATCATCATCTGCGCATGCGCACATGCTGTCATAACATCCTACAGAAACTAGGAGGGTTTTCCTTTTATTTGGTGTAGATTTCACATTTCTTTTGTTGCTTTCCTGTGACCGGTCAAAAGTGCACCATGACTTTATGGACACACTATTTAAATATCTCAGATACTCTTAAACATTTATCAGCTACATGTAATTTTTATTTGAATTGTCAATATTTGCAATATTCTAAAAATTTTTTGCATCTACTTTAAATTATGATAAAAGGTTTAGATGTCAACCTAAAAATGCATAAGATAATACATAAGTGTTTGTTTGTTTGCTTATAAATTCTTTTAGGAGATAAGCTATCAAAAAGGTTTAAAGAACACAAAAATAAAGTGTTTATGTGACTACTCTCAGGAGGTGGTTCTCTTCTTCTCCCTTTCCAATTTCATATACCTCATTTCCCAACCTACCATCTTTTCCTTTTCTATTCTAATTTCTCCTTTTCTCCTTCTGAGTTTTAAGAGATCTCATAATGTGGCTACCTTCTTTTCTTTTTCCCCAGTAAATCTATTCAGTGAATGAAAATTGCCATCAGTGAATAAACACTGCCTACTTTTTTGGAGTCTCTTCTCACATAGAAGTTTTGGCCCTGTTGGGCAGATAAAATGTATTATGCTCACTTTGTTAAAGATGACGCCACCCACGTGGAGGCCATCACCCAGGTGATATTAATGTGTGTTGGGGATCGTTGTAGCCTGGGGCTTGGTTTTGGGATTAAGCCTTTCCCACCCTTTTTGATGTGGGGTGGTACAATCCAATCATGCCTCAGAGAAGTGACTCTACTAGAGACTTCCCTATTTTGTATATTGGATTAGAGGTTGTGAAGCTACAATATAAAATGGGGGCAGAACAGAGTTTGTGCTCTTGGTTCCTGGGATGATTAGAGGAGAGAGCAGAGCAGAAGGAGGCCACGTGGAGTAGGCCAGGAGAAGCAGCCAAGATGGCGGAGTGCTGAGTGAGATGCCAGTTTGTGTAGAGTTTGTATCTGGGATAAGGAAGGAGATGGGGAACAGAGGTGAATAAGGCTGGTGAGCTAGAAACCTTTGATTCTAGGAAACTTGGATAAGTCAGTAGCTTTGTGAGCACTGAATGTGATTGGGTTTTGGAACCCAGTGTATGTTTTTACTTGCCCGCCGGGTGCAAGCTAGAATTAAAGACTATGGCCCATCAGTTTTTGGCTCTGTTGTTTCTTTACTGACTGTCTGAATCCAATGTGAACCTGCATGGGCCAGGCGGCTGTGATGGTGGCCCTGGCCGTGGCTTCTGGCTTTACAGGCCCTTTCTGTTGAGAACACTATGACTCCAAAAGGAAATCTGCCCCAAGAGAAAGTAAAATGCTGAAACATAAGTGCTGTAAGTATGTGAACATTTCAGTGTCTGTAATGCCAGTGACCGAGGCCAGGCAGGCTCACATTATATTTGGGCAGACAGTAGAGAAACTGAGGAGCCAGAAAGTGTTGGACCATTCCCATTTATTGGAGGCTCACAAAGATGGGTGAGCAAATAAACAATAAAAGGGAAAGAGCTAATAAACAAAAAGAAACTATGCTGTTCACAGTAAGGGCAAGGGAGCAAGGAAAACCACACCTCATGGTAACAGGAGAGTGATCTGGAGAATCGCCACCCAGGGGAAGCACCCATAGCCTTATACAGACTATGCACACGTGCCTCTGCCATGTGCTCATGCACTAATGAAGCAACATGATTGCAGCTGGTAAACCAGTGAGCAAGCCTAACACAGCTGCCCCACATTTCACCCCTTTATTTTTTTTTTTTCCATTTTTCTGAAGCTGGAAACAGGGAGAGACAGTCAGACAGACTCCCGCATGCGCCCGACCGGGATCCACCCAGCATGCCCACCAGGGGCGACGCTCTGCCCACCAGGGTGCGATGCTCTGCCCATCCTGGGCATCGCCATGTTGCGACCAGAGCCACTTTAGCGCCTGGGGCATAGGCCACAGAGCCATCCCCAGCGCCCGGGCCATCTTTGCTCCAATGGAGCCTTGGCTGCGGGAGGGGAAGAGAGAGACAGAGAGGGAAAGCGCGGTGGAGGGGTGGAGAAGCAAATGGGTGCTTCTCCTGTGTGCCCTGGCCGGGAATCGAACCCGGGTCCTCCGCACGCTAGGCCGACGCTCTACCGCTGAGCCAACCGGCCAGGGCCATTTCACCCCTTTAGGGTTGCTTGCCTCACAATCTACATGATGGGTTTCTTCTGCAATGGTCCCTGTGTGAGGAGTGAGGTATATTACAAAAACAGAAACAGTACAGTCTACTACAGCAACAGAATTATAAACACAGCTATGAGCAAAATGATAGAGTGGTCAGCGGCACCAAGAGAGGCAAATCTTTCCCTCTGGCAGAACACAGGCCAGAGTTCTGTCTGCAGACAGCACAGTAGCTGGTACTAGAGGCTGCTCTGGGTGGGCAAACCAAACTTTATTGTCCTGCACACCAGGATCTGCTGGTTCTGTGTGCAGCAAGATGGGAGAACTCGTTATAGGCCATAAAGAAATTATGAGGGTGCTCTTCATAATGCTGTCCCCCTGAGCACTCAAGGGATAATACTCTTCTACCTTAGGTGGCCAGGTGCTGGTTGCCCAGGGAGTTAACTGGAGGTCCACCTCTAGCCCCAACTCCACAGTGCCAACAAGGCCACCCATCATAGGTGGGGGGGTGAGTACAGTCCAGGACCATGTCCATTGAAGCCATCGGCCTTTAGGGAAGGCTGTTGGGGCAGGCAAAAGTACATCACCCTGCTGTCTAAAGCCTGGCCTGAGCAAAGCGCCCTTGGTGCGTATCTGCAACTATATGGGGGCAGCTGCCCAGTGCAGGAGGGCTTCCACTGGAGCTGGGCTTCCCTGTCGAGGTCTCTCATTCAAAATCTAGAGTACTGTCCACAAGCAGTGTGTCCATCCAGTAAGGGAGCTGGTGCCCCCCTCCTGTCACAGTCCCTGCTTTAAGAGTCCATTATACCACTCAGTGATACCAGCAGCCTGGGGGTGGTAGGGAACATGGTACTTCCAGTCCACCCCTAGGTCTTGAGCCCATTGCCTCATCATAGAACCCACGAAATGGGTACCATTGTCACTTTCAAGGACCAGCAGCTGCTCATACACAGCACACAGGTGGTCCAGAGCCTATATGACTGCCCTCTGGTCAGGGTTACGAGCAAGGTAAGCAGCAAGCAGACTGGTGGCAGTATCTACACATGTGACAGCATACTGGCACCATCTGACTTTGGTAAGGGTCCAATTATGTCTGCCATCATGTCAGTGGAATATGACCCCTCTGAATCTGTCCAGGTGACACCAGTGGTCTCTGAGGGTGCTCCTTGGAACATACTGCACATTGCTCACAGGCTGCAAGTACCTCTGCATAGGACACAGGCAAGTTCCATGCCTTAATCGTAGTCTACATAGTAGTTTTTGGTCCCATTTGGAGCCGACACTGGTGGAGTCACTGTGCCTCATCACTTGCAGGCGCAGTCTCCAACCATCACACACTTGCCAAGGTGTCTGCCTCATCATTCCCAGGATGGGCTAGAGGGGCATGCCCTGTGACATGGAATACTATCATCTGCTTCTGGTGTCCTATTTCCCATAAGTCCTGCCACATGGCCTGACCCCATAGCAGATGGTGCATTATCATCCATTGGTTAATGTTCCAAGTAGCAATCCAAAGAGTCAGTCCACGATAGCTCAGCTGTCAGTATAGATCACCAGAGGAGAAGGTTCATTATGGGCAACTAGCCATACAGCTCTTAATTCCACCCATTGGCTGCTTTGGCCCGTACCTGTGTCCATCCAAATAGTCTCAGTGGCCGGATGGAAGGCTATGGTCATCCACTTGGCAGGTTGGCCCTGCAGGAACCATCAGTATACCAGGCGTCCTCGGTGATGGGCTGACTTCTGGTAGGGACTGACTTCAGTTTCTGCCTCCTGAGCCCCAGCTGCACCTGACTCTAAGGTCACATAGGTGACTGGACCCAAGACTTTCTGCAATTCTGCTCTCAATGGGCTGGTGCTAGGAGCACAGTGTTGTTGCAAGTATGCACCCCTCCTGGCCAGGGTGGAGGTTTGGGCTGTACCACTGTGAAGTTTGGTTCACCCATCCTGCAACAGGATATGTGGTCTTGACCACAACTGGAGTTGTGGTCATAATAATCTCAGTGGCTAGAAGGGCAGTATATACAGCTGCCAACTGTTTCTTCAGTAATAAGTAACAAATTTTAGTGCCTTTTCATAATTGGGACCAAAACCCATAGGTTGCTATAGGTGCTTTGTCTGTTGCCACAAACCCCATCTAAACTCCTCAGAGGTCATCAAGCTCACAGGGCCTGGCAAGATCAAACACATTCAAGGCCTGTGCCACCTTGACAGCTCTCTTAGCTGCTGCAAATACACCATGTGCCTGCTCAGTCCAATCCCAGCAAACTCCCTCCTGAATAAGGTGATATAAGGGACGTAGTAACTGAGCTAATGGGGTATGAATGCTCACCAAGACCCCAACAGACCTAGGAATTCCTGTAACTGCTTTACCGTAGTGGGCAGAAGGTATGCTTGGATCTTATCTATAACTGTGTCAGGGATAACCTTTGTCTTACCCGACAAGACAACCCCCAAGAACTTAACAGATAACCCAGGTCCTTGTAATTTGCCCTCATTGAGCATCCAGCCACCACTTTCAAATGGGACAGCAGGGTAGGGACTGCCTACTCCAATTCTGGAGGAGAGTCACTAGTTAGCATAATGTCATCAATATAACGATACATACAAATTGCCTCTGGCTGTTTCCATTTAGCCAGGTCAGCAGCCACCAGCCCATGACACAAGGTGGGGCTATGCAAATAGCCCTGTGGTGAAACTGTAAAGATCCATTGTCTCTCTTCCCAAATGAAGGCAAATTGGTCTTGACTCTCTGCAGCTATATCAATAGAGAAAAAGGCGTTAGCCAAATCTGCCACAAAGTGGTATGTCCTCAACTCATGGCTTAACTGATCCATCAGGTTAGCTCTCGAGGATACAGCAGCATGCAAAGGAGGCACAACTTTATTAAGTTCTCTGTAATCCACTGTCATTCACCAGGTTCTGTCTGATTTATGCACAGGCCACAGTGGGGAATTATAAGGGCTGTGTGCTGGCCAGATGATCCCCATCTTTTCTAGTTTGAGGATTGTCCCAGTGATTTCTTCATAGCTGCCTGGCAGGCAGTACTGCTTCATGCTAGTCACATGCTGGGGAATGGGTAATTGTAAGGGGGATGTGCTGCATGTCCCCACAACACTGCCTTCATGACCCAGACCCACAGGTGAAACTTCCTGGCTGTAGTTTCCAACCACAGTCCTTGTAAAACATCTACCCCACAATATATTTAGGAATAAGGGATACACATACCTTATATGGCTTAGGAGGCAGTCTTCCTATCCCCAATGGAATAGTTATTGGCTTCACTTAAACAGTTTGACCTCCATACCTGCCACTGGGGTCCCAGCAAACTGTTCTGGATTCCCATAAAGAAGAGAACATTCTACACTTGTATCCACCAAGGCCAATACCCATTGTGCATTAGAAGGGGACCATTGGGTAGCCAGTTCCATGTATGACCTCCAGTCCTTGCCCATCCTTCTTAGATGGGACCCTTGGCCTTCCCCCTATTCAAACTGGAACAGCAGGTCTTGAGGTTCTCCTCTCCTTTAGCGGTCTCCATCATATAGTCTTATAACCATGCTGTCCATGCACCAACGATTTTATTAGTAGCTGCTGGGGCCATTTTTCCCAGTGGCTGGAATCTCTTTACTGGTTTAAGCTTGCCAAAGCTCCAAAAGAACCTTATTAGGCTTGCCATCCAATTTCTCCCTATCTGCCCCAGCTGCAATTAAATCTACCCACATCTGTGTTCAGGTAACTTTCAGAGGCCCATTCCTCTTGCTTTGTGATTCCATGCTGCCTCCAGCTCCCCCAAATCTGCTACCATCTGTGTAACCGCATTGATGGGCTTTCCCACACATAGTGTCCATGGGACCCCAGGTGAAAAGCAACATTCTTCATATCTAGTTCCTGAAGGACCTTTACTAACTCACTGTAGCACTGCCACCAATTCACTGCCCCCGGCAATTCTCCAGCATTCTGTCAGACCATACGAATGGCAGCCATCACCTTCATTCTAATAAGGTATGGTCTCCTGGGTTGTCATGGCAGTTCTGAAGATGCAGCCTCAGGAAGGAGTGTGTGGTAATGGTGGCCAATTTCTCCATCTCTGTTTTGGAGAGCATGGTGCCATCCAACCTTATGTCCCACAATCTCATTAGGTAGGCTACCAGGGGCTCCATGGGTTTCTGCCTGAATTGCTCCCCAACTCCATCAGCTCTGCCTGGGTGTAAGGCCAGACCACAGAGTGCTCCACTATCTGTAGAGGAGGCTATGACTGCCCCTGAGGGACTCTTTGTTTCTGGGATTTTACCTTCTTGGTGGCCACCAGCTGGGCACTGAGTCTGTGGACAGCAGTTGCAGCTTGAGCCTCCCCCTCAGAAGAGGAGGAGTCAGAAACTCCTGCTCCCACCAAGTCACAGCCACTCCACTGGCAGGAATGTAACTCCACCTTCTGTGCCCACTTCTGTTTCTGTGGATGTCGGCTCTCAGCCTGAAGGTCACTCTTGAGCCCCTGAACCTGACTCTTGAACTCCTGAACCCACAGTTGTTTCTCCAACAGCTGTTGCTTCCAGAGCAAACAACAACTCACAAACCCGCAATTCTTTCTCCAGAGACTGCCCCAGTTCCAGGCTCCATTGGTGTTCTGCCTGCACCTCACAATACAACTCTCAAACTGGTCAGCCTCCCTCTCCAGTGCTGGTTCCAGTTCACACCATCACTGGTTCTCAGCCTGCAGTCTGACTTGCAATTCTTGGATCTGCAGCTCTTTCTCCAGTGACCGTTACAGCTCATGCTGTTGTTGCCATTCGGTCCACATCTCACCCTGGAGCTTTCAACCTTGGGCTACCTCTCACATAGAGCTCTAGGTTTCCTCTTGCAGGGTTGTAAAAAACAGCCTATGGCCCCTGAAAGGACAGCCACAGGGAACCATATGCTGGAGAACAGCGACCACGCCTCTACTCCACCCTTCAAGGGTGCCAGCAGCTCCATACCCATCTGCTCCGAACCCTACCCACTATGCCAGATGTAATGCTGGTAGCCGAGGCCAGGTAGGCTCACATTGGATTCAGGCTGACAGTAGAAAAACTGCAGAGTTGGAAAGTATCAGGCCATACCCATTTATTGGAGGCCTGCAAAGACAGGCAAACAAATAAACAACAAAAGGGAAAGAGCTAATAAACAAAATAAGATCTGCTATTCACAGTAAGGACAAGGAGCAAGGAAAACTGCACCTCACGGTGGCAGGAGAGCAATCTCATAGAATTGCCACCCAGGGGAAGCACCTATAGCCTAATATAGACTATGCACATGTGCCTCTGCCATATGCTCATGCAATAATCAAGCAAAGTATTTGCAGCTGCTAAACCTGCAAGCAAGCCTAACACAGCTGCCCTACACGGTCTTTGCCAAGACAAGACCTTTTACACAGCTTTTCAAAAAAATATGAGATGAAAAAATGAATCCTTCAAGAATGGATTAGTGACTCTAGAGTAATCAGGAGGAGAAGTGTACTATTAAGTAAGTTGGCAGTTAATTAGCTTCAGTATCTGCCTAATTCCCCTCACCAAAAACTATCAAATGAGGTCTAAAGAAGGTAAGAATTTGCATGATTTCCCAGGACTCCCTCACTCAAGAGGCAACCTTACTTCACAAAAGGTAAATGCTCTTTATAATAATAAATTTTAAAATATTAATTTTTTATCTCTGTTTTGTGCAAATAATCTATTCGGTGGAATTTCACATTTGGTTGCTACAACATTATTATCATCAGTATTCAACTGTTCATTTCCAAAACTACTTTTTTGCTGGAATGATACATTAATTTACTTAAAGCTATGCACAAAAATATAAGCATCTTTATTCTTAAATTTTCTTTAGCAACAACAATAAGAAAAGGTAAGACTATACTACTTTAAAAGCCAGGCACGCAGTTTTTTCTCTGCAGGTGGCAGTACCTTGAAGTAAGCAGGATAACACATCACCCTGCATCTTGCATATAAAATGTCAGTCTCAAAGATTTATTTTTTGATAACACAACAGGTAATTTGTAAACCAGATTTTCTCTTCACCTTATCCAAATAGGAAGATTAGAAATAAGCATCAGATGCTTTGATGCTGAGACTATTCAGTCTTCACCAGGAGGCAAAGGGGAAAAGGGCTAGTGGTCTGTAATTCTCTTCACTATAATTATAGTTCATTGCCTGCAGTTTCTCCAGTAATTAAAAGCACAATGTCAGTATTAAGCAAAAGCTATGAGAAAATGTCACAGTCCCTTACCAAAGAAGCATCAAATTAGAGTAAGAAAGTCTGTCAAAATTTGCTCCCTGAGTGAATATCAGAATATTTGGAGAACTATAGGCACTGCTAAAGTTATAAAATGAAATTTTCCATGCCAAGATTGTCAAATTTTGTTCATTTTAGGTCAAATAAAAATATAAAAAAGACTTTGTCAGGCACATCTCCAGTGGTTAATAGTTTAATATTTGTTGAGAAAATAAGTCAAGAGCATAAAAATATTGCAGCCTGAGTCAGATTGGGATGCTCTCCAAAGTATATATAATACTTCCAAAAACTTGGAATTGAATCTTTTTACAAGTTAATACAAGCACTTTTTTTCTTTGAGACTATATTTTACTCATTATTACTTTAACTTGGAATTTCTATCAATGTAGATGGATTTTAGAACTCTCAGGGCAGAGACAACCATAATCCTTTCTTAATAGCAGCAGAAGTTTGACAAACAAAAATATTCAGAAGAGATGCACTAGTCAGAGGAAATGTTAGACATGCAAAAGACTGCAGGTACAAAACTAAAGCATTTCCCACAGAAAACACTGAGTTAACAGTGAAGCAATATCTATAATAATGAAAATTACCTGCTTCCTAAAAATCAAGTGTCACTTCACCAAATATCCTGCAAGAAATACACTCTTTATCCTAGCCATTCTCCCTGCTTAGATTGGCATCTCACTGAATTTAACAGTAAATGACTAATCTGTCTATCTCCTTGGACAATTAAAGTGATTTTTTTTGTCAACCGACTTTTCTAAACCATGTTTCCCATTGAATTCAGTTGGTTTAACCTCATTTTAACCAGCGTTATCCAACATGGTAGACAGGTAAATGCTCAGGTTAGATTTTTAATAATTTTTCTTTATTTAAAATGGTTGCGTTTTGACTTAAATTGTACACAAAGCAATTAGGTTTAGGCTTTAATTAAGTTTCTAAGATACAATACAAGAATTTATTATATTAAATGCTCTCCTCTTACTTTTTAAATTTTACTTAGAAAATTAAATTTAATGGGATGATATTGATCAATAAGAGTATATGAATTTCAGGTAAATAAATATCTCTATAGCATTTGAACTGTTGATGGAGTTATACGTCCATCACCTAAAGTCAAATCATTTTTCATCACTATATATTTCCTCCTCTTTACTCTGCTCTCCATCACATGCCTTATCCCAAACCTCGTCCCCTGGTAACCACTTCACTATGTGCATGAATCTCAGTTTTATATCCCACCTATGTGTAAAATCATATAGTTCTTAGCTTTTTCTAATTTATTTATTTTATTTAGCATAATGTTCTAAATGTCTACCCATGTTGTCATAAATGGCAATATGTCATCATTTCTTATGGCTGAATAGTAGTGTGTGTGTGTGTGTGTGTGTGTGTGTGTGTGTGTGTGTGTATATATATATCACATCTTTTTTACCCAATCCTCTATTAAAAGACACTGGTTTCTTTTCCATGTCTTGGCCATTGTGAATAATTCTGTGATGAACATAGGGGTGCATGTGTCTTTGCCTATTGATATTTTCAAGGTTTGGGGTAGATATCCAGAAGAAGGATTACTGGGTCAGATGGTACTTCTATTCTTAATTTTATTTTATTTTTTAGGTAAGAGGATGGGAGATAGTGAGGCAGACTCCTTCCCCCAGATGTAAGCTAAGCTCCTCATCTGGTCCCAACAATAGGTTCCAAGGAACTCACACTTTGAATGTCTGAGATATAAGCCTCTCTCCCTTTCCTCTGTGGAACTTAGCCCAGCAGGGCAGGGTGTCCAGGACTTGATCTGGCTGACTCTGAGACTATGTTGTTCAATGCATGTAAGATGCTGTGCAAGTGCTGACCACAGAAAGCAGAATTTGCCTCAGCTGGGTTTGGTGCCCACTGATCTCTTCCTTTGGATGTGCTGTCAGTAATGTTTGCTGGGTCCTTCTCTGATATTGTCTATAGCTGGCCACTGGATGTGTTGGTGCTGGGCCTCTGTGAGGGAATCTAGTGCAGACCAGTGTAAGACACTGCTTGTGACTGGCCCTCAGCAAACTTTATAGAGCTATAAGCAATCCAGAGTTTGTGGATAACTCTGCTGGGCTTAGTTGCACACGGCAGGGCCAAGATGTACACCTTGGCTGGCTTTTACCAGCACAGGGCCTGGGGGTAAGTCAGCAAAAGACCCAAGATTCCCGGAGACCTATCTATTGCTGCCTCTGTCTGCTGGCTGCTTGGAACTAATCAGGCATCAGGAAAGGTAGTAAGTGGGGGTCTCATCCTAGGGTACTAGATGTTGGTCTGTTCTGAGTTTTTCAACTAACCTCAGAAGTGTGTAGCCAATAGAGGTCCAGGTGGTGTGGCCTCTGAAACTCAGAGATTTGGTGTGTCCACAGTCCAGACAGTTCCTACTGAATCTCCCGTGAGGCAGAAGCACCAGTCATATTCTCAAGAAACTGGGGAGAATCTCCGACCTCAACATCAGATAACTAAATCACTGTCACACCATAAATCTATTCAGTCCTCTGCTTCCTGGCCAAGGCTGCTTACTTCTCAGCTGGGCTCGATCTCCATAGGATGGGCAAGATATATTCCTGATGGTGGGGCAGTTGCTTTCCCCCAGGCTGATGCTACATGGAGGGGACTGATGCACCAAAGAAAGATAGTGACAGCATTAGAGAATAATTCAGTGCTGTGGGTCCCATGGCTGTCTCCTGCCACGTCTCTCCCAAGCCAGCAATTTCACACTCTCCTTATACAACTCCAGTCCTCACAGACCTCCCTCTGCCAGACCCTAAGGTAAATGGCTGTTAACAAAATTTTCTGTGTTCACCCTTTAAGAGGGTGTCTGCATCTCTGAGAGCTCCTGTTTCTCTCTTGCAGACAAAAACCTCGCCTCTTTTCAACACCAGATGCTATGTGAGCACATTTTCTTGGCTGTGGTGCTTTAGGCTGGGGCACATGGCCTGAGGTTTAGTACCCACACCTCTGAGGGAGAACATCTCCACAGCTGAGATGTCACTCTGGACCATCAGCCACCATTCGCTCCTGGGAGTGGGGCAGCCGTTTCTGCATCTCCATCCTTCCTACCAGTCTTTATGAAGCTTTTTCTGTGAACCTTTAGTTATAGACTCCTCTTCATGTAGTCCTCAGTTGGTTTTTCAGGATGGTTATTCTTATATTTAGTTATAAGTCCCATTTGGTCCTGGGAGGAGGTGAATGAAATGTCTGTCTACCTACTCCATTATCATCTTGGGTTTCAATCATATAGTTTTTGACATAGCAATTGAAATAGACTACAAACCAGTTTAACAAATTTGTAAAGTGCTTTTTGTTTGTTTTTAAGAAAAAGAGCTACAGGGTTGCAAAAATAGGTTTATAGTTGTTTATGTGGAAAATAATACAATTTATAAATAATAACAAGAATAAACTCTGTTTCAAGTATTCAAAACTTTAAACCTAATTTTGCCACATCTTCTATTTGTATTCAAAAAAATAACATGGAAAGCTTTTTTATTCTCTATAACAATAAGAATATTTTAATTCCATTTCAAAAGGAGATTTCTCATAGTTTACCAACCTCAAAGCACTATATATTGGCTTTTCTCAAAACAAACAAACAAACATTTTATTTGATGTTTGAAGGTCCTTATATTCACATTTGTGCCTTCAGAGATAAATTTATTAACTACATTTACTGGGAAAACAGTCCTTCCACATAGGGAATATAAATGTTATGCTAAAATTTTTAACATACATTTTTTTCTCTAAGGAATTTTGGTACCAAAGTTATTCTTTATGTTATTGACTAAAGTGGACAAGCTTTTAAAATAAAGTTTCCAAATATCCCTTACTTAAAAGACATTTTGATACAGTAGAAATATAAACCTTAAACAAAGAATTGCAATACCCCAAATTGTACCTAACACTGGAAAAAAACTACTAGGCATTCCCATATGATGATGTATATAGTCTTTCTACTTGGTATGCATTGCTCCATAGAGGCATCTTAAAACTGAAAGTCTCAATAGTGCAATGGTAGCCATTTTGTAGCATATTTTTGAAACATTGGAAATGAACAAGAATATTACATGCAAGTCAGAGCATAACATAGTAATAATAAAAACATTTAACATAATAAAACATCAGACATTTATGCTTCTGGCAATTTCTCAAAAATTTTTCCTGAAAGAAGGCTCAAATACAGTATTTTTCAGCTTAAAAAATTACATACTTGAAAACACCAAGTTTTTTTTAGAAACCAAAATGTCAATTTACCAATAATGAAAGATACTGAATTGTCAAAATATTTCTTTCCACATCTGAATTAAAAGTTCCTCAAACTTGGAAATAAGCTCCTTGGATTTTGTATGAGGGGGTACAGAAAAGGAAGCAAAGTATAAAAGTTCATCACTTCTTCTGAGAAATACACACACACACACACACACACACTTGCACACTTGGTAAAGTAACTTGCTCTTAATTCAAATAGCGAACATACCCCTTAACCTTTCTCATATCATCGAGGCTTCTCATATACAAAGTTATGATAATAACATTCTATAAAGAAAGTAGTGTGGCACAGAGCAACTCTTAGAGGATGCTCAACAAAGTTAGGGAGGGGGTATAGATATAGATATGTCCCTCTCTCTCTCCAGATTGGACATTTATCCATACTGCAGTTGCATATTTATGTCATTTTTGTCATACACCCTGAGTTTCAGAGCTCTCAGAAATGATGAGCCATTTCTATGTGGTTAAAACCAATCTTAGGCTTGTTGTTCTTGCTGTATCACTCATTAGTTGAATCCCTTCAACTAATACGAGGCTCATTTCTAAGACATGCAAATTGTATTCCTTATAGAAGACACTTACTAAGAACCTTAAAAGGACTATAAATAAAAGATGCATCATATTTTACACTTAGATACAAGAAAAAAATAGTTCTACTAAACTTTCAGGAAACAGTCACTTTTTTTTCCAGCAGTCTTCTAGTGAGGCTGGCAAGATAGAGTACATGGTCCATCCCACTGTTTGAAAGTTCTTCTTTATTAGTGTTGATGGCATGGCCAACTAAGCAAGTACAGTTGGATGCCAGTACAGTAATGAAAAGAAATTAATCCTCACCGGAACTTTGCAAAGAAGCATATTTTGCACTTAAACCTATTTTGTTGAGGAGGAAAGAACATCAAGATAAAGATGTCCTGCTTTAGAATATATGCAAAATAGTCTTCTTTAATATAAATCATAAGCAGATAATGCATTACAAAGAAGGGTTCCATATAATAAAATTCCTATGTATTCACATACTAATAGCTCATTTATTTTGTTAAAAATATTTATTGGGTATTGTCCTCTGCAGACATTTTTCAATGGATACAATTACACTGTAATTCTTTCCTTTAAGGAGTCACACTCCAGAAAAATGTAATGTGCCAAATAGAGCTAAGGATAAAAATCACCAATGTTACCAAGTACAGAATATGAGAGTATCAGGGGGACATAAGGTAAAGTGATAGACAGATAGAAAGAACATAATACTGTGTAATGCAAACTTGAAAAATCTTAAGGCTAATGAATTTAATTCCTGTGGCAAAGAAATGAAGATGAAGGGAGGTTGGTTCTTTCCCCTTACTAGTCTCATATCACTTTTTAAAACTTGTTCTATCCTCTACGGAGAGCCCAGACAAATTTAATTCTTGTACATTTCCCTTAGACTGGCAAAATGATTTTTAGCAATATATTCAAATTTAATAACAAATTCACCTACAGGAAAAATACCATCAGTTTTCCATAAAGAGATTTTACTTTTATCTGAGAAACTTTCCAGTAAGATGAACTCAATGAAAACTTTCAGTCACCAACAGATAGTTTGTTTCACTTGAGTTTAAATTTACATCTTATACATCTTTGCTCTAATTTTTTAAGTTTTTTTGTTGTTTATTCAGTCTATTTCCAACAGCAAAATACATTTTCCAAAATTCAGAATACAGCTGGCAAACAGACAGTTATTCATCAAGACTCTCCAATGCACAAAGCTGTGTCCAGACTACTTCAGACTTAACCTCATAAGGTATTTAAATCTAAAGCAACTATTCCAACACCAAGTTATCAAAACTAGAATTAATTCTAGCTTTCAGGGAACTATAAAGATTCTTCCACCTGAATTCTCTATGCCCAACAAACCAACTTGGAAATAAAACCATTTATTTATGGTATGTTTATAGTATCATAGAATTTTGACTTAGACATTTAAATGCTAGAATCTGCATGCTTGATTACTTCTTTAAAATATACATCACATAGAGACTTCTAAAACCATTTAAATACTCCTTAATAGCCAGGATAGAATTAAACTAACTGATCATGAAATCCCTGACTGCGTACTTCACAGACAATATTATACCATTTCTAGCTAGACACCTTTGCCACAGTGAGAAAAGGGCTGAACAAAGCGTTTGGGCTTCAAAAGAAGACATATTAGCTTATTTTTTGAGCCTGGAAAGAAAATTTCTCTTGTAGGTTGTTTTAAGTCTCTCTCTCTCTCTCTCTCTCTCTCTGCAGCACCACCTTTGAACTAAGAGTAAATCAATCCATCAGCAGAAAGAGCATCTGTGCAACAGAGCAGCACTGTACACAGTGCTCAGCCCTTGAGTGGGTCCCTGCAGGAGAAGATGTCACAGTAGTTGGAATCCAAGGAGGGACTTAGCTCAGTGTCCTAACTACCCAAAGAGAGTACACTGCTCATTGCTTAAGGATTCCACTTGTCATACCACACTTGTGCTTATTAACCCATTAAGTAAGTAGTATGAATGTTCATGTACGTCCTCATGCTTCCTGACTATCCAGAGTAACTGGAACTAATTTTATTTTTTGAAAAAAAAAAATACTCCCATGGGTCAGCGAGCATGGAAAAAACTCACTATTCCAAACATTAAGCAATATATAAAAGAGAGAAAGTTGTACTGTTATTATATTCCTGTTATTTTTAAATAGAGATGAGCTTATGTGAATGTCAAAAATGTACTTGATGGAACAGCATTTAATAGGAATACTTTTTAAACAACTATACAAAGAAGAGATAATACTTTCTCATCAATAGAACCTGGTTTTCGTTTTTTATAAGGAACTGTTCTACATACATGGCAAAACTTAAAGGCAATGAATTGGTAAATTCAACTCAGCTCAAACTACATCAGTTGGCAAACTACTGGGAGTGGCAGTGGTGAGATAGTGTGAGAGTACTGGCAGAAAAAGAAAGCAAGCAGGAAATGGGGAGATCCTGACACATTCAGAACAATTTAGCCCTTCAGTGGAAAGATAAAAAGTTGGTTTCTCTTTGAATAAATAAACTTGTAATATGTGGCCTAATACAGATGTGTTTCAAAAACAATATAATACTAGGAACAGAAATAATCCATTAGCGACTTTTGGATACTCACTGACTAACAATGAATTATCATTATGACTGCTTGGCGGAAATACATTCTAAGAGTATAATAACTTCTTCAATTAATTAATTCTGCAATCATTTATCACAGTGTAACAGCTGCCAAAGCAGTGTAACAGTTGAGGAAAATGTAGTGTTCGTTCACTTTCACACAACAGTAAGCCACTTAGACTCTGTTATATAATCATAGCTACGCCATTCATACATCCTTTCAATTACAGCTATTCAATTATGCAAACCAGAGAGCCACAGAGCAGCATGGCCCAGAAATGCCCGCTCCACAGAGAGAAATTTAAAGCAACTTCCAATGGCACTCTCTCACCTCTTATTTTCTGGGTTTTTTTTCTATTTCTTGTTAATCCTACTTTAATTGCCATGGTTTCTCATCCCTCTTGCTTTCTTCTCCCTTTGCCTAGTTACTATATTTGTCAAGGATCCTAGAAGCATGGCTTGTATAACATGATGGATTGATAAGAAAAAGCTGATAGTGTTAACATCCCCTTCACTACAACAAGAAAGATGGCCCTTCTAGGAGAGAATATGTTACATCTTTCCCAAAAGGGAGGACATGAAAAAGAGGTCTCAGAGAGGTAAAGGAAGAAGCTGGGTGCATGGGTCAGAGCCTGCATGTCTACCAGCAGAGCTGAAGAGAGTGGGGAAAACCAATGACCGGGACCATGATGCATGAAAGAGTCCCAACTCTGCTGCATGTAAGCACGTATTGTTAAATCTTTTTTTTTTTTAGCTGTCTTCCCTTGCTCCAAACAAACAAACAAACAAAAACTTAGTGCCCCAAAGTGCTCTGTGGCTCTGCCTGCCTCCACCCTGGAAAGAGGACAGTGCCTTGGGGAACAGTAGTAACTATCCAGGCACACCTCATTTCATTGCGCCTCACTGTGTTGTGCCTCACAGATGTCCCTTATTTTCCCAAATTGAAGGCAATATTTTCCACTGGCAAAAAATATTACAACTCACTTTACTGTGGCAGTCTGGAACCAAGCCTGCAATAGGTCTGCCTGTATAGATTTTTTTTTTGAGATTCTGAAAATGTAGACAAAAATTCCAAAACAATTTGAAAACTGGTGATTTAAGTCTGAATTAATTTGATTTTGAAATTGAGTAATATGATAATTCTTAAACAA
Source organism: Saccopteryx bilineata (assembly GCF_036850765.1). Lineage (NCBI taxonomy): Eukaryota > Metazoa > Chordata > Mammalia > Chiroptera > Emballonuridae > Saccopteryx > Saccopteryx bilineata. The sequence goes on from NC_089493.1 coordinate 123,474,464, forward strand.
AGAATTGTGAATAAAATGTACATTTCTCATTTAAAATCAGTCCTAAAGAAGTTAAGTGCTGGCTCTGGCCAGTTGGTTCAGTGGTAGAGCGTCAGCCCGTCGAGTGGATGTCCTGGATTTAATTCCCGATCAGGCACTCAAGACAGTGACCATCTCCTTCTCCACCCCTCCCCCTTCCCTTGTCTCTCTTTCTTTCTCTCTCTCTCTCTCTCTCTCTCCCCCCTTCCCGCAGCCATGGCTCTATTGATTTGACTGCATCAGCTCCAGGCACTCTGTCTCAGGGGCTAAAAATGCCTCGGTTGTGAGCATAGCCTCAGATGAGCAAAGCGTCAACCCCTGACGGAGATTGCGGAGTGGATCCCTGTTGGGGCACATGCAGGAGTCTGTTTCTATCTCCCCTCCTCTCACTTGGAAGAAGAAGAAAAGAAAAAAATAATCTTAAGTGCTTCCTTATGTTATAAGAATTATATAATCAATCATCTCTGTCCTAAATTTTAACTCAATTACTACTATTAAAAAAACAATCTCATGTGGGCCTAACCTGTGGTGGTGCAGCATTCCTCAACTCAGAATGCTGAGGTCACTGGTTCAAACCCTGGGTTTGCCCATTCTACAAGAAGCAACTACTATGAGTTGATGTTTCCTGCTCCTCCCCCCTTTCTCTTTCCTCTCTCTAAAAGTCAATAAATAAAATCTTAAAAAATAATCTCATATGGTTTCTAGCCATAAAAGTATCAGTCAAGCCAAAGGATAAATAAAAGGAGCAACCTAGAAAATGCCTACAGTAGAATTTCATGTCATACAAGTAAGTGTTGACAGATTAATTGAACAATCTGAATTCACTGGAATCTAAACATGGTTTTGTCTTCAATAACACCCTTTTTGAATTTCTGTTTATTGCCTCTCAGAAAAAGATCTGAGCCAGATTCTCTAAATTTTCAATCCTGCCTAAATTTAATACTTGAATTTCATATTCAATAAGATCTACCTCTTTCTAACTTGGTCTCCTTCTTCTTCCTGCCTCCCTTTTGAGGTTATAGCTTTGTCTTTGTTGAAGCTATAGAGCTTAGAGGAAAGTGTCAAAAACACTATTACCTTCTTTGTGTGGTTGTCTTTTCTCAGGCAAGAAGTTCTATGGTGAGCACTGAAACACATGTTTTGGTGAGTAGAGCACAGAGGAATTCTTTTGGGCGTCTCTTTAAGGCTCCCTCCCCACTGCATCACCTTCTGATGTGGAACACCTGCTCTGGCTCAGGGCTTCTAAACTACCTCGAATGCCATCACCAGTGATCAAGCACAGATGCTTACTTTGTATTAAGTAAAAATTCTACTGCCTTGTGCCCTAAACAGGAGAATCACAAGCTCCTCACCCACTGCTCCCTCTCTGCCTTGTAGTTGCTGATGTTATCTGACCACTACTTATGTGACTGTGGAACACATCTGCAAGTCAGACATCTATAATGCTGGTGGCCAAGGCCAGGCCAGTCCCATTGGATTCTGGCAGACAGTAGAGAAACTGCAGAGCCATAAAGCGTTAGACCATACCGGTTTAATTGAGTCTCACAAAGACAGATGAGCAAACAGGCAGGGGAAACCGCTTCTCAGGCAAACGAACAGTAAAATGGCATTTCACAGTAGCAGGCAGGTAGGCAGGCAATCTGCAATCCACAATCCACAATCCACCTTGAGGGCAAGCACCTGTAGCCTTACATAGATTATACACATATAGCGCTGCCACGTGCTCATGCACTAATCAGGCAAAGTACAAGTGAGCAAACCTAACACAGCTGTTTTCCCAACAGACATCTAATCCAGGCTTCAGATACAAGGCTCATTCTCTTCCAGGCCCTGCCCCCAATTCTTGTGAGGTTTTCTCTTCAAGCCCATTATTCTCCTCTGTGAGGTGATGGATATGAGGAGGTAAAGCCACAACATTTCTTGCTAGGTCAAAACTAAAACACCAAAATGAATATCCCTTAAACCAGAGGTCTCAAACTCATGGCCGTGTGGCCCGCCCACCAATTTTGTGCAGCCCGCAGACTAATCAAACTTCGTGGATTAATCTGCGGGCCAGTCCGTGGGCCGCACAAAATTGGTGGGCGGGTCCCATGCGGCCCGCGGGCCGTGAGTTTGAGACCCCTGCCTTAAACCTATAACTTTTGCTGACATCCACTGAGGTCATGGTTGGACTAACAGAGCTAATTCAGTTGTCTCTCTTCATGTGACTTTTTTTATTGAGGTATAATTGACATATAACATATTAGTTCAGGTGTACACCATAATAATTCAATATTTACATATATTGCAAAATGATCACAAATCTAGTTAACATCTATCACCATACAGCATTTTTTTCTTATGAGAACTTTTAATATGCAACTTTCAAATATGCAATACAGCATTATTAACTATAGTCAACATGATGTACATTACATCCCTGTGAATTATTTATTTTATAATTGACAGTTGGTACCTTTTGAGCTTCTGTGGGGAAGCAGCTGTGTTAGGCTTGCTGACTGGTTTACTGACTGCAAGCACTTTGCCTGACTAGTGCTTGAGCACCTGGCAGCATCACATGTGTATAGTCTATGTAAGTAAGGCTACAGGTACTGCCCCTTGGGGGCAATTCTCCCAGATCGCTCTCCCACCACTGTGAGGTGCGATTTTCATCCCAGAATTACTATTTTTCTTTTTAAAACTGGGGATATTTATAAAACAATTTCATCACTACATTGAAAAAGACATTTCTAGACACCACAGGCCACGAGGAGTCACTCAGTGAAGAACCACACCTCATCCGTTCCTTTTTGTTCAAGTCTTTGTAAATGGAAATGATTATGTGACTATAGAATCAGCCTCCTCTTTTGGAAGGAAAAAGATGAAATCAAAAATATGAATTCTCTGAGAAATCTCTATAATTGCTTTTCTCCTTAGTCATTTTCTTTTGAATTCACTGCAATTATCTAAAGCTTTACTCCATCTCCTGTATTCAAATCTAAGTTTGTTCTACTAAGTCCTTTGCTGCTTCTAAGTTATTAATGAGATCTGTAATAGTTACTCTTGCTGTTTGGTTCTCCATTTGTTTTCTTATTTCAGCACTCCCCCCTTTTATCTCATTCTGCTCTTTGCCATCTTATCTTTAAGCCTTGGTTTTAATAAACTCACATTTTCAGTAAATTTTACTATAGAGTGAATCAACAGCAATGTGCTTTCTGGGCAATGTTTTCTTTTAGATTAGGTTCTTTCTGTGTTCTGTATGTTTCCTTCTCTCTTCCCATAGGTTTTTGTATGTTAGTTTTTGGCTGTTTGCCACAGTTACAATTATTTTTGTTTAATAATTGTTTTTGTTTATTTCTTTTTCTTTGATTGTGTTTATATGGGAAAGTCTGTCCAAACCACTTTTGCTCTGACATTGTGTTTGTGGGAATTGGCCTGATTTCCCTTCTACCAAATCCGGGACATGTGTCTTGCACACTCAATCCATGTCTCTACTACCTAAAATCATGGGACTGGGGAAGGGCTTGTCTTAACTAGAATCAAATGAAATCCTTGTGACTCTGGCCAATTTGCTCAGTGGATAAAGCGTCAGCCCGGTGTGTGGATATCCCGGGTTCAATCCCCAGTCAGGGTACAGAGGAGATATGACTATTTACTTCTCTGCCCCTCCCTCTCTGCCATCTCTCTCTCCCTTCCTCTCTGGCAGCCTGTGGCTCCACTGGTTTGAGCGTCGGCCCCGGGCACTGAGGATAGCTCACTTGATTTGAGCAACAGCCCCAGACAGGGATTGCCAGGTAGATCCTGGCTAGGGCACATGTAGGAGTCTGTCTCTCTATCTCCCCTCATCTCACTTTAAAAAAAAAGAAAAAAAAATTAATCAAATCCTTGCTAGAAGACCCCAGGCTCTGATTATTCTAAAATCTAGTCCCAGGTTCACTTCAACCACTCATGGATGCCCCACTTCCCATGTTAGGGCTGCCTACTCCAATTCAGCACACCTCTCTAAAACAGGAAGACCTAGGCTATCCCTGCCTCTGTGGGTAGTATAATGCAAAGTAGAAGCTTCTACTGTCAAAGATTTTTTCTTCATTCTCCCGGGGAAGATCTTAGGTATAACTATTTGGGATATGCCATCCCCAATATAGAATTTCTTTCCTGGTGCTCAAATTCTAGCCCTTCTTCTCTGCCCGCAGTTGCAGAATCTTGACATCCATTACAATTCTTTCTCAACACAGATTCTAGGACCAGTTCTACCAGGAGAATGGAGAAAGAAAAAGGATTCAAAAATACATTAAAAACCTGTGCCAGGTACTTTGTATATTAGCTAATTTAATTTTTACAACTCTTCTATCTTTTGTATGAAAAAAATAGGAAATTTTAAAAAATTTAATAACTTTCCGGAATGAGAGAGGGGAAGAAGTAGAATTGTATTCTAGATCTCACTAATCTCAAAGCCATGCTCTCTCTGCTATACCCAATGGTACACTGATGATGTTTAATAGCCAGTGGGTAGGTGGGAACTGTAACATTTGCAATTTCATAGTGTAAGTACTCCCACCATGATCAATTACAGGCTAATTATAATATAAACAAGGCTAGCTTTAATATCATATTAATACCTATCTATTTTTAGAAACAAAATAATATTGACAGTGAGCCAGTTCATATTTTAGACATTAGCTTGACAGAAAGTCAATGTGTAATTTAAACCAAAAACACTAAGAATAACCAATTTTAGATGTTAAAACTTATACCAACCACATCTTTAAAAATATGCTAATTGAACAAACAAAACAGAAATAAACTCATAGATACAAAAATAAAATGATGGTCACCAGCTAGAAAGAAGTTAGGGGGATGAGAGAAAAAAGTGAAAAGAATTAAGAAATACACATTGCCCGTTATAAAAATAGTCATACACTCAGACCAATGGAACAGAATAGAAAGTCCAGAAATAAAACCACATATATATAGTCAAATAATTTTTGATAAAGGGGTCAACAACACACAATGGAGAAAAGAAAGCCTCCTCAATAAATGGTGCTGGGAAAACTGGAAAGCCACATGCAAAAGAATGAAACTGGACTACAGTTTGTCCCCCTGTACTAAAATTAACTCAAAACGGATCAAAGATCTAAACATAAGACCTGAAACAATAAAGTACATAGAAGACATAGGTACTCAACTCATGGACCTGGGTTTTAAAGAGCATTTTATGAATTTGACTCCAAAGGCAAGAGAAGTGAAGGCAAAAATTAATGAATGGGACTACATCAGACTAAGAAGTTTTTGCTCAGCAAGAGAAACTGATAACAAAATAAACAGAAAGCCAACTAAATGGGAAATGATATTTTCAAACAACAGCTCAGATAAGGGCCTAATATCCAAAATATACAAAGAACTCATAAAACTCAACAACAAACAAACAAACAATCCCATAAAAAAATGGGAAGAGGACATGAACAGACACTTCTCCCAGGAAGAAATACAAATGGCCAACAGATATATGAAAAGATGCTCATCTTCTTTAGTTATTAGAGAAATGCAAATCAAAACTGCAATGAGATACCACCTCACCCCTGTTAGATTAGCTATTATTAACAAGACAGATAACAGCAAATGTTGGAGAGGCTGTGGAGAAAAAGAAACCCTCATACACTGTTGGTGGGAATGTAAAGTAGTACAACCATTATGGAAGAAAGTATGGTGGTTCCTCAAAAAACTGAAAATAGAACTACCTTATGATCCAGCAATCCCTCTACTGGGTATATACCCCAAAAACTCAGAAACATTAATACGTAAAGACACATGCAGCCCCATGTTCATTGCAGCATTGTTCACAGTGTCCAGGACATGGAAACAACCAAAAAGCCCGTCAATAGATGACTGGATAAAGAATATGTGGCACATATACACTATGGAATACTACTCAGCCACAAGAAATGATGACATCGGATCATTTACAGCAAAATGGTGGGATCTTGATAACATGATACGAAGTGAAATAAGTAAATCAGAAAAAACCAGGAACTGCATTATTCCATACGTAGGTGGGACATAAAAGTGAAACTAAGAGACATTGATAAGAGTGTGGTGGCTACGGGGGGTAAGGGGGAAAGGGAGAGGGAAAGGGGGAGGAGGAAGGGCACAAAGAAAACTAGATAGAAGGTGACAGAGGACAATCTGACTTTGGGTGATGGTTATGCAACATAATTGAACGACAAGATAACCTGGACTCGTTATCTTTGAATATATGTATCCTGATTTATTGATGTCGCCCCATTAAAAAATAATAAAATTATTTAATAAAAAAATAGTCATAGATGTAAAAGAACAGCATAGGGTAAATAGTAAAAAATATTGTAATAACTAAGCATGGTGTCAAATTGGTACTAAACTTACCAGGGTAATCACTTTGTAAGGTATATAAATGTTTAATCACTATTGTACACATGGAACTGTTATAATATTTTATGTAAATTGTAATTGAAAGTCAATTTTAAAAAGCATGCAAATAAACAAATAGCTTTAAATGAGAAAAATATTAATCATAAAGGATTTATTGTAAAAATATTTTATAATGATTCAGGATCTTATAACTCAGTATATGATTTGAGATTACCAAATAACTAAAGTGATGTAACAATCAGATACGAGGGAAATCTCCATTAAGAAGTTTCTTAAGAACAATTACGTAACTGATTTTTCCCAATCCAGGCATGAGAATTTTTATTATAATATTCCAACAAGGTCTATCCAAACCATTTATAAATAAATAATAATGCTTAGAGGGTTCCTTTACCAAGGGACTTTATGAAAATGACAAATGTACTTACTTGCAAAGAATTGAATACTGTCTCTAAAATATAAGAATATTTATAGTAAAATGTTTTTAACACTGAGGTACAAATACATACATAGGCACAACAGACACTCTACAATGGAGATCTAATATCCAGTTCCAAATGCACTCAGGAATTATTAAAAATCTTAGCCATTGTGGGCCAAACAGCATCCACCCTAAAAACCCTAGACATCTTTCCTCCATTACACAGTCATTATATCTAGCCTATAATGGTGACATCATTAAACATCCCCTAATAGCACCAGCTCATGGATATTTACTCTGTAATCACTTCACAGTCATTTTCCCGAATGCCCATGAAGTCCCCACACAGACTCAGAATCCATAAATCACCTACTGCTGGTTCAGGAAGTCAATGACAAAGGATGAAAACTCTTCCATCTTTAATAATATTTATTGTAAAATTTCAGCACAGCAACAAAAGTATAATTTCCCAGGCAGACGCTATGAGATTTGACCTGTGACTTGGTTATTTGGATATGAATTATTAAATTTGCTAATTTTGCCTAATCCCTTGCTTCTGTCACTGCTATTTCTGCTCTTCCTCCTTCCTTCTCTCCCTTTTGGTCACTTTATTGACATTATTTGCACTCTCCACAACAGGTAAAAAGGAGAAAATACACGTGATGAAAGTTGAGCAAACGCAATCATAAAAATATAAGGCAAATATTTCTACTAAAGAGAAAATTAAAACCATTAGCTAACATAAGATTTGTAATTGAATTAATAATTTAAATGTTCTAAACATTCCTTCCCTTGTAAACCTAAATAAAAACTAATGATAATATTTTATATGAGAAATAAATTTTCAAAGCTAAAATCTGCTATATAAAAAGCAATTTAAGCAGGGATATTGTAAATCTGTTGCCACAAAAAAAAATTCAGTGTCACACTCAATGATTGTAATTCTCTTAAAAATGTGTGTCATGGCAATAAGTATAATGATCTCATTTGACTATATTATAAATACAATATATAATTTTGAATAGCCAGACTTTCAGATTCTTATATTTTCCAGAGGGATTACTACAAAAAAAAGTGAAGTTGGGATAAGAACAACCTAGTTTTTATTTTCTCTTGAAAAACAAAAGTCTTAACAAAGTCACAGAAAATAACTAAGAGAAATTATCATTGAACAATCTTTTTCCTCTCACTCACAGCTACTGAAAGTGCAAACCCAACTTGCCACAGTCCTGACCTATTCTATCCAATTTCTGAATGTCAAATACTTAGAGCAATTGTTGGCTGTCAAAGTATGAAGTCTGTGGAAGCAAAGAAACTGGACGTTTGGCATTTCAACATTCTAGAACAAGTGATTTAATTATTTTATTAATATATATAAACGAAAGGCATCTACACAAAGATCCATCACACATTTTTTATTTAAAATGTCTCTAAAATTAGGAGTAAAACACATAGTAGGAAACTGGAGGAAAGGATAATATTCTATAAACTGGTGTGAGTGCACTGTATATATGTACCATAGCTTTGTAATCCACTCATCCACTGATGGACACTTGGGCTGTTTCCAGATCTTTGCTATTGTGAACAATGCTGCAAGGAACATGGGGTGCATTTCTTCTTTTCAAACAGTGCTATGGTGTTCTTGGGGTATATTCCTAAAAGTGGGATAGCTGGGTCAAAAGACAGTTTGATTTTTAATTTTTTGAGGCATATCCATACTGTTTTCCACAGTGGCTGCACCAGTCTGCATTCCCACCATCAGTGCAGGAGAGTTCCCTTTTCTCCACATCCTCGCCAGCACTTATTCTGTGTTGTTTTTTTGTTGATGAGCGCCATTCTGACAGGTGTGAAGTGATATCTCATTGTGGTTTTAATTTGCATTTCTCTAATGATTAATGATGTTGAGCATTTTTTTCATATGCCTATTAGCCATCTGTATGTCCTCTTTGGAGAAGTGTCTATTCATTTCTTTTGCCCATTTTTTTATTGGATTGTTTATCTTCCCGGTGTTGAGTTTTACAAGTTCTTTATAAATTTTGGTTATTAACCCCTTATCAGATATATTGTCGAATATGTTCTCCCATTGAGTGGTTTGTCTTTTTGTCTTTTTCTTGTTCTTTTTTTTTTTTTAAGTTACTGAACTCAAGTTTTATTCATCATAAATTTTATACAACTCCTCATCACTGTCAAACTCCCATCCATTAGCTTGTCCTCATCTGTGTCTGATGATGAATCACTGTCTTTTTTTTTTTTTTTGAATAAATTTTTATTAATGGTAATGGGATGACATTAATAAATCAGGGTACATATATTCAAAGAAAACATGTCTAGGTTATTTTGTTATCAAATTATGTTGCAAACCCCTCGCCCAAAGTCAGATTGTCCTCCGTCACCCTCTATCTAGTTCTCTGTGCCCCTCCCCCTCCCCCTAACTCTCTCCCTCCCTCCCTCCCATGTCCTCCCTCCCCCCCCCCACCCTTGGTAACCACCACACTCTTGTCCATGTCTCTTAGTCTCATTTTTATGTTCCACCAATGTATGGAATCATGTAGTTCTTGTTTTTTTCTGATTTGCTTATTTCACTCCTTATAATGTTATCAAGATCCCACCATTTTGCTGTAAATGATCTGATGTCATCATTTCTTATGGCTGAGTAGTATTCCATAGTGTATATGTGCCACATCTTCTTTATCCAGTCTTCTATTGAAGGGCTTTTTGGTTGTTTCCATGTCTTGGCCACTGTGAACAGTGCTGCAATGAACATGGGGCTACATGTGTCTTCACGTATCAATGTTTCTGAGGTTTTGGGGTATATACCCAGTAGAGGGATTGCTGGGTCATAAGGTAGTTCTATTTGCAGTTTTTTGAGGAACCACCATACTTTCCTCCATAATGGTTGTACTACTTTACAGTCCCACCAACAGTGAATGAGGATTCCTTTTTCTCCACAGCCTCTCCAACATTTGCTATTACCCGTCTTGTTGATAATAGCTAATCTAACAGGAGTGAAGTGGTATCTCATTGTAGTTTTGATTTGCATTTCTCTAATAACTAATGAAGCTGAGCATCTTTTCATATATCTGTTGGCCATTTGTATCTCTTCCTGGGAGAAGTGTCTGTTCATGTCCTCTTCCCATTTTTTTATTGGATTGTTTGTTTGTTTGTTGATGAGTTTTATGAGTTCTTTGTAAATTTTGGATATTAGACCCTTATTTGAGCTGTCATTTGAAAATATCAGTTCCCATATAGTTGGCTGTCTGTTTATTTTGATATCAGTTTCTCTTGCTGAGCAAAAACTTTTAATTCTGATGTAGTCCCATTCATTTATCTTTGCCTTCACTTCTCTTGCCATTGGAGTCAAGTTCATAAAATGTTCTTTAAAACCCAGGTCCATGATTTTAGTACCTATGTCTTCTTCTATGTACTTTATTGTTTCAGGTCTTATATTTAGGTCTTTGATCCATTTTGAATTAATTTTAGTACACGGGGACAGGCTGTAGTCGAGTTTCATTCTTTTGAATGTGGCTTTCCAGTTTTCCCAACACCATTTGTTGAAGAGGCTTTCTTTTCTCCATTGTGTGTTGTTGGCCCCTTTATCAAAGATTATTTGACCATATATATGTGGTTTTATTTCTGGGCTTTCTATTCTGTTCCATTGGTCTCAGTGTCTATTTTTCTGCCAATACCATGCTGTTTTGATTATCGTGGCCCTATAATATAGTTTAAAGTCAGGTATTGTAATGCCCCCAGCTTCATTCTTTTTCCTTAGGATTGTTTTGGCTATTCGGGGTTTTTTATAGTTCCATATAAATCTGATGATTTTTTGTTCCATTTCTTTAAAAAATCTCATAGGGATTTTGATGGGAATTGCATTAAATTTGTATATTGCTTTGGGTAATATGGCCATTTTGATTATATTTATTCTTCCTATCCAAGAACAAGGAATATTTTTCCATCTCATTGTATCTTTTTCGATTTCCCTTAACAATGCTTTGTAATTTTCATTATATAGGTCCTTTACGTTCTTTGTTATGTTTATTCCTAGGTATTTTATTTTTTTTGTTGCAATCGTGAAGGGGATTATTTTTTTGAGTTCATTTTCTAATATTTCATTGTTGGCATATAGAAAGGCTATGGACTTTTGTATGTTAATTTTGTATCCTGCGACCTTACTGTATTGGTTTATTGTTTCTAATAATCTTTTTGTGGAGTCCTTCGGGTTTTCGATGTATAGGATCATATCATCAGCAAAAAGTGATACCTTTACTTCTTCTTTTCCGATATGGATGCCTTTTATTTCTTTGTCATGTCTGATTGCTCTGGCCAGAACTTCTAGCACCACGTTGAATAAGAGTGGAGAGAGTGGACAACCCTGTCTTGTTCCTGATTTAAGATAGAAAGTCCTCAGTTTTATGCCGTTTAATAGGATGTTGGCTGATGGTTTATCATATATGGCCTTTATCATGTTGAGATATTTTCCTTCTATACCCATTTTGTTGAGAGTCTTAAACATAAAATTGTGTTGTATTTTATCAAAAGCCTTTTCTGCATCTATTGATAAGATCATGTGGTTTTTGTTCTTTGTTTTGTTGATATGGTGTATTACGTTAACCGTTTTGCGTATGTTGAACCATCCTTGAGATTCTGGGATGAATCCCACTTAATCATGATGTATTATTTTTTTAATATGTTGTTGTATTCGGTTTGCCAGTATTTTGTTTAGTATTTTAGCATCTGTATTCATTAGAGATATTGGTCTGTAGTTTTCTTTCTTTGTGCAATCCTTGCCAGGTTTTGGTATGAGGGTTATGTTGGCCTCATAAAATGTGTTTGGAAGTATTGCTTCTTCTTCAATTTTTTGGAAGACTTTGAGTAGAATAGGAACCAAGTCTTCTTTGAATGTTTGATAGAATTCACTAGTATAACCGTCTGGGCCTGGACTTTTATTTTTGGGGAGGTTTTTAATGGTTTTTTCTATTTCCTCCCAGCTGATTGGTCTCTCTAGGCTTTCTGCTTCTTCATGACTCAGTCTAGGAAGGTTGTATTGTTCTAGGAATTTATCCATTTCTTCTAGATTGTTGTATTTGGTGGCATATAATTTTTCATAGTATTCTACAATAATTCTTTGTATTTCTATGATGTCTGTGGTGATCTCTCCTCTTTCATTTTGGATTTTATTTATTTGAGTCCTGTGTCTTTTTTCCTTGGTGAGTCTTGCCAAGGGTTTGTCAATTTTGTTGATCTTTTCAAAGAACCAGCTCCTTGTTTTATTGATTTTTTCTATAGTTTTTCTGTTCTCTATTTCATTTATTTCTGCTCTGATTTTTATTATCTCCTTTCTTCGGCTGGTTTTGGGTTGTCTTTGTTCTTCTTTTTCTAGTTCCTTAAGGTGTGAAGTTAAGTGGTTTACTTCGGCTCTCTCTTGTTTGTTTATATAGGCCTGAAGTGATATGAACTTTCCTCTTATTACTGCTTTTTTTTTTTTTCTTTTTTTTTTTTTCTTTTTTTTTTTTTCTTTTTTTTTTTTTTCTTTTATAATTTTATTTTTTTAATGGGGTGACATCAATAAATCAGGATACATATATTCAAAGATAACAAGTCCAGGTTATCTTGTCGTTCAATTATGTTGCATACCCACCACCCAAAGTCAGATTGTCCTCTGTCACCTTCTATCTTGTTTTCTTTGTGCCCCTCCCACCCCCTATCCCTCTCCCATTCCCCCCTCCCCCCCGTAACCACCACACTCTTATCAATGTCTCTTAGTTTCACTATTATGTCCCACCTACGTATGGAATAATACAGTTCCTGTTTTTTTCTGATTTACTTATTTCGCTTCGTATCATGTTATCAAGATCCCACCATTTTGCTGTAAATGTTCCGATGTCATCATTTCTTATGGCTGAGTAGTATTCCATAGTGTATATGTGCCACATCTTCTTTATCCAGTCATCTATTGATGGGCTTTTTGGTTGTTTCCATGTCCTGGCCACTGTGAACAATGCTGCAATAAACATGGGGCTGCATGTGTCTTTACGTATCAATGTTTCTGAGTTTTGGGGATATATACCCAGTAGAGGGATTGCTGGGTCATAAGGTAGTTCTATTTGCAGTTTTTTGAGGAACCACCATACTTTCTTCCATAATGGTTGTACTACTTTACATTCCCACCAACAGTGTATGAGGGTTCCTTTTTCTCCACAGCCTCTCCAACATTTGCTATTACCTGACTTGCTAATAACAGCTAATCGAACAGGTGTGAGGTGGTATCTCATTGCCGTTTTGATTTGCATTTCTCTAATAGCTAAAGAAGACGAGCATCTTTTCATATATCTGTTGGCCATTTGTATTTCTTCCTGGGAGAAGTGTCTATTCATATCCTCTTCCCATTTTTTTATTGGATTGTTTGTTTGTTTGTTGTTGAGTTTTATGAGTTCTTTGTATATTTTGGATATTAGGCCCTTATCTGAGCTGTTGTTTGAAAATATCATTTCCCATTTAGTTGGCTTTCTGTTTATTTTGTTATCAGTTTCCCTTGCTGAGCAAAAACTTCTTAGTCTGATGTAGTCCCATTCATTAATTTTTGCCTTCACTTCTCTTGCCATTGGAGTCAAATTCATAAAATGCTCTTTAAAACCCAGGTCCATGAGTTGAGTACCTATGTCTTCTTCTATGTACTTAATTGTTTCAGGTCTTATGTTTAGATCTTTGATCCATTTTGAGTTAATTTTTGTACAGGGGGAGAGACTGTAGTCCAGTTTCATTCTTTTGCATGTGGCTTTCCAGTTTTCCCAGCACCATTTATTGAAGAGGCTTTCTTTTCTCCATTGTGTGTTGTTGGCCCCTTTATCAAAAATTATTTGACTATATATATGTGGTTTTATTTCTGGACTTTCTATTCTGTTCCATTGGTCTGAGTGTCTATTTTTCTGCCAATACCATGCTGTTTTGATTGTCGTGGCCCTATAATAGAGTTTGAAGTCAGGTATTGTTATGCCCCCAGCTTCATTCTTTTTCTTTAGGATTGCTTTGGCTATTCGGGGTTTTTTATAGTTCCATATAAATCTGATGATTTTTTGCTCTATTTCTTTAAAAAATGTCATTGGAATTTTGATGGGAATTGCATTAAATTTGTATATTGCTTTGGGTAATATAGCCATCTTGATTATATTTATTCTTCCTAGCCAAGAACAAGGTATATTCTTCCATCTCATTATATCTTTTTCAATTTCCCTTAACAATGGTTTATAGTTTTCATTATATAAGTCCTTTACATTCTTTGTTATGTTTATTCCTAAGTATTTTATTTTTTTTGTTGCAATCGTGAAGGGGATTATTCTTTTGAGTTCCTTCTCAGTTGTTTCATTGTTGGCATATAGAAAGGCTATTGACTTCTGTATGTTAATTTTGTATCCTGCGACCTTACTGTATTGGCTTATTGTTTCTAGTAGTCTTTTTGTGGATTCTTTGGGGTTTTCGATGTATAGGATCATATCATCTGCAAAAAGTGATACCTTTACTTCTTCTTTTCCAATATGGATGCCTTTTATTTCTTTGTCTTGTCTGATTGCTGTGGCGAGAACCTCTAGTACCACATTAAATAAGAGTGGAGAGAGTGGACAACCCTGTCTTGTTCCTGATTTAAGGGGGAAAGCCTTCAGTTTAGTGCCATTTAATATGATGTTAGCTGATGGTTTATCATATATGGCCTTTATCATGTTGAGATATTTTCCTTCTATACCCATTTTGTTGAGAGTCTTAAACATAAAATTGTGTTGTATTTTATCGAAAGCCTTTTCTGCGTCTATTGATAAGATCATGTGGTTTTTGTTCTTTGTTTTGTTGATATGGTGTATTACATTAACCGTTTTACGTATGTTGAACCATCCTTGAGATTCTGGGATGAATCCCACTTGATCATGATGTATTATTTTTTTAATATGTTGTTGTATTCGATTTGCTAGTATTTTGTTTAGTATTTTAGCATCTGTATTCATTAGAGATATTGGTCTGTAGTTTTCTTTTTTTGTGCCATCCTTGCCTGGTTTTGGTATGAGGGTTATGTTGGCCTCATAAAATGTGTTTGGAAGTATTGCTTCTTCTTCAATTTTTTGGAAGACTTTGAGTAGAATAGGAACCAAGTCTTCTTTGAATGTTTGATAAAATTCGCTGGTATAGCCATCAGGGCCTGGACTTTTATTTTTGGGGAGGTTTTTAATGGTTTTTTCTATTTCTTCTCTACTGATAGGTCTGTTTAGGCTTTCTGCTTCTTCTTGACTCAGTCTAGGAAGGTTGTATTTTTCTAGAAATTTATCCATTTCTTCTAGGTTGTTGAATTTAGTGGCATAAAGTTTTTCATAGTATTCTACAATAATTCTTTGTATATCTACGGTGTCCGTGGTGATTTCTCCTCTTTCATTTTGTATTTTGTTTATATGAGTTCTTTCTCTTTTTTCCTTGGTAAGTCTTGCCAAGGGTTTGTCAATTTTGTTGATCTTTTCAAAGAACCAGCTCCTTGTTCTATTAATTTTTTCTATAGTTTTTCTGTTCTCTAATTCATTTATTTCTGCTCTGATTTTTATTATCTCCTTTCTTCGGCTGGTTTTGGGTTGTCTTTGTTCTTCTTTTTCTAGTTCCTTAAGGTGGGAAGTTAAGTGGTTCACTTGGGCTCTCTCTTGTTTGTTCATATATGCCTGAAGCGATATGAACTTCCCTCTTATCACTGCTTTTGCTGCATCCCATAGATTTTGATATGTCGTATTGTCATTTTCATTAGTCTGTATATATCTTTTGATCTCTGCACTTATTTCTTCTTTGACCCATTCATTTTTGAAAAGTATGTTGTTTAGTTTCCACATTTTTGTGGGATTTTTTTCCTCTTTTTTGCAGTTGAATTCTAGTTTCAAGGCTTTATGATCAGAAAATATGCTTGGTACAAATTCAATTTATCTGAATTTGCTGATATTGTTTTTGTGGCCCAACATATGGTCAATTCTTGAGAATGATCCATGTACACTGGAGAAAAATGTATACTCAGTCACTTTGGGATGAAATGTCCTGTAGATGTCTATCATATCCAGGTGCTCTAGTGTTTTGTTTAAGGCCATTATGTCTTTGTTGATTCTCTGTTTGGATGACCGATCTAGAGCCGTCAGCGGTGTATTGAGGTCTCCAAGTATGATTGTATTTTTGTCAGTTTTTGTTTTAAGATCAATAAGTAGCTGTCTTATATATTTTGGTGCTCCTTGGTTTGTTGCATATATATTAAGAATTGTTATGTCTTCTTGATTCAGTGTCCCCTTAGCCATTATGAAATGGCCATTTTTGTCTCTGAGTACTTTTCCTGTCTTGTAGTCAGCATTATCCGATATGAGTATTGCTACAACTGCTTTTTTTTTGATGTTATTTGCTTGGAGTATTGTTTTTCAGCCTTTCACTTTGAATTTGTTTTTATCCTTGTTACTTAGATGAGTTTCCTGTAGGCAGCATACAGTTGGATTTTCTTTTTTAATCCATTCTGCTACTCTGTGCCTTTTTATTGGTGAGTTTAATCCATTTACATTTAGTGTAATTATTGATACTTGTGAGTTCCCTATTGCCATTTTATATCTTGCTTTCTGTTAGTTTTGTGTCTTGTTTGATCCTTCTCTTTCGTTTTTCTATCTTTTGTTTTTATTTGGTTGTATTCCATACATCTTTCCTCTGTTGCTATCTTTTTTATCTCATGTGCTTCTGTGGTGGTTTTTTCAATGGTGGTTACCTTTGAGTAATGAAAAGGGTCCCTACCCTGTTCGTTGTAGCGAACTATTTTGTGAGTACTTTTGCACTCCATCGTCCTTTGCTACTGTTAATCTCCGTCTTCTCCCCCTCTTTCTTTTTGTTGTTGTCACAGTTTAAATTTGGTTTTATTGTGTTCTTCTTGGAGCTTTTACTTGTGGCTCTGTTTTTTTTTGTTCTTTGTATCTGATTGGAGAACCCCCTTTAGTAATTCCTGGAGTGGGGGTTTTCTGATGATAAATTCCCTCATCTTTTCTGTATCTGTGAATGTTTTTATTTCTCCTTCGTATTTGAAGGATAGCTTTGATGGGTATAGTATTCGTGGCTGAAAGTTCCTCTCTTTCAGGACTTTAAATATTGGGGTCCACTCTCTTCTAGCTTGTAGAGTTTCTGCTGAGAAATCTGATGATAATCTAATGGGCCTTCCTTTATATGTTGTATTCTTCTTTTCCCTGGCTGCCTTGAGAATTTTTTCTTTGCTGTTGGTTTGTGTCAATTTCATTATGATATGCCTTGGAGTAGGTTTGTTGGGGTTAAGAAAACTTGGAGTTCTGTTTGCTTCTTGAACTTGAGGCTTTAGTTCTTTCCACAGGCTTGGGAAGTTCTCATCAATTATTTGTTTAAGTATGTTCTCCATTCCATTTTCTCTCTCTTCTCCCTCTGATATACCTATTATTCTTATGTTATTCTTTTGATGGAGTCAGATAATTCTTGTAGGGCTATCTCATTTTTTTTAATTTTTGAGTCTCTTTCTTCTTCTCTCTGTTGTGCCTCAAGTTGCTTGTCTTCTATTTCACTAATCCTCTCTTCTATCTGACCTGTTCTATTAGCTAAGCTTGTTACTTCATTTTTCAGCTCGTGAATTGAGTTTTTCATCTCTGTTTGATTTGTTTTTATAGTTTCCAT